>NC_142531.1:21921614-22221614 GCF_964205215.1 Stylophora pistillata | reverse complement strand
CATGGTTGCCATCTAACATCATAAAATTGTCAGAAATAAAATTCTGTTGCAAAACCCAATTACACTCATGCGAAAGACACTTTGTGAAGCTTACATGACAAATGTAACTGCTGACCATTCTGCTTGTGTGTTTCCATTCAGCATAATAGTGGACATCGACAGAGCTGAATAATGAAATGCTACATCATTGGGTATGCGGTCAACAACGCGCGCTCAAGTGTCCTAGGTCTGAAATTTAGCAAAATTAGTGGAAAATAGTAAGGGCTGACTTCTAAAACCGAGGAACTCTGTTTTTGTAGAAGGTATTTTCCTATTTCCAGAGATTTTAAGGAGAAAATTCATTTTTGAAACTTTTCAGGGGGTGTACCAAGCTTTTGGAGGTTGTTCTATAAAAGAAAAGCGGCAAGGAAAACGACACCTCAAAGCAACAGAATAGGAAAGCAACCATGCAAACAACTCAAAATCCGTGTTTCCGCGGCAAAATCTAGCGCATGCGTGCACGTTATTCAGCTCTGTCATGGACATTGGTTTTTGGAGATTTGCATATCATATCAAGGATTAGAATGAGTGCAAACTAGGAGGAGACCTTTTTGTAGAATAGAACAGTAAATCATGGCTTATTAATATTCTCTTCCATATACAGTCTGCAGTTGTGATGTGAGTTCCATGGAGTCTACTCACAAACCTTTTCATTGCAGCTGCCCATGACTTATTATGCATTGTTTCATGATAGAACATCTTCCTACTGCTTTAAGTTGCAGGTTTTATAGTGTTACACCAAGTTGGCTCATTACATTTTTTGTCTTTCCAAAACCAAAAATAGTGTTTTATCTGGAGTTAAATTACAATTATTCCCACAGGATGAAGATGTCAGGGTAATTCACCCAGAAGTACAGGAGATGAGCAAATCAGACTCAATTAAAACATCCACCCCTGCCTTGTTTTCAACTCATGGTATCAGAAAAAGACCAAATACAACGATATTTGGTGAACCTCTACCAGAAGCTTCAACATCCCAGGGATCAAATATTTCAACGCCACAGTTATTTCCATCATTGTCTGAGTCCCATCCACAGCCTTTTACAATACCCAAAAACAGACCTTCTTTCTCTCTGTCAGCCTTTGGTTCTCCTTTGCCAGTAAGTACACTGTAATAATGCTCCTTTCATGTAACAAATACTGTAGCATTAGCTGTTCTGTGCTCAGATAGTTTATATTGCAGTCAGAAAAATTACTGACTTAACCCTCAAATTCCTAGCAGTAACTAGCATCTAATTTCTCCTTACAATATCACTCCTGAATCACACATTAAGGTCAGGAGAAGAAAGGAAATGACCTCCAGCTGAAGGAGTTCTTGATTGTGAAACAATTTCTCTTTGTGAGCACCTTACGAAGTGTATAGAGAATAGAATGGAGAATATGCATACTGATGTTAGAGTATAAAGAGTTTAGAAACAATACTCTCCCTACTAGTAAAGAAATGATCCTTGCGAGTGAGCTGCAATGAAAGAAATTGTAAAAGAAAAAATAGCTTGCAAAAAGTCAGGCCTCAATGGAATTCCTGCCGTTTCTTTAACTGTAGCTCAATTGTGGGGATCGATTTTTTACCTATATTTTATCCACAGGCCAAAATGTTACTTTATTTTTGAATATTTTCCCTGTAAAAGCCAGTCTGTGTGCTAGATCTTTCCTTTATGTATGGAAGGTGTGGAAGAATGATGTGTTGGGGGGAGGGGGGAGCTTTTCATACTGTTGCAGTGTCATGAAACAATTATGGAATATGGATTTTGATGCTACTATTTTTTTTATGCTTTGACAAGATATGTAATTATTTTTGATGATGTTATGTAGAGCTGGATCAGCTTTCATGGCAGTGCAAGAATGAGAGGTTTAAAAAGTCTTTAGTGAATTATGTTCTTTTATTTTTTGTCTGTGAATGGTCTTTTTATTAGATGTCTCATTATAGAAAAAAATACTAGTACTTACAAGGTCTTTTTTCTCCTTTCAGCCTAAACAAGCTGAAGTTAGCGGTTTTTCTTCATTTTATCGTGGAAAAACATCTTTTGGGGGTGCTTCTTCTCTGCATTCTTCAAGCTATAAAAGACAGAGGATGAATTCTCCAACTTTCGGAGAGGTATTGTTTGAAAGGAAAAACATTTTTATATCTTTATTATACACGGATGCTGTGTTTTACTATCTAATTATATGAAGGTTTTTTAAATGCACTCATGGTCATAAATCTGGTAAAAATAATTCATCCCCAGCTCAACTTAAATCGATGTTGTACTTTCTGTTAGGTTCCAAAGCCAGTGAGGAAAGTGATAACACCCAAGCCCATTTCAAGTAAGTTGGATTCATGCTCAGAAGTAACAGTTGTATTCTTGCTTTTTAAGAGTGAACTGAAACAGAGATGAAAACAAGTCTTGAGAACCAACCTCTAAATAGTGTACTTTTTTTGTCTCAATTTATAGCATCTGGAAGAAGTGGTGTGACCAGTCAGACAGCAAAGAGAATACTTGATGCTTTAGAAAACATGTCCTCACCCCTAATTGTGAGTATTGCTAGCCAGTAATACTCCACTGGTTCTGCAGTAATTTGATGAAAGGTTTTACCATTAATTATTCTGACTTAATCTTTTACCTCCCAAGATCTGATTGGTAATTCTCCCCTGTAGCTGCTACTCATTTCCTTATTATTAAGTTATGAGAATTTGGTGTTAGAGTTAGATAGTAACTTCTCCCCGATAAGATGGAGTATTTGCATTACCTGTTTGCTAGATAATGTATGGGTATTTTAAGGAGAAGTTACTTGTTAATCACTTCTGGAAATTATAAGGTTGATAAATTTTGTATTCCAGGACGCCAGAAGAATACCAACACCACCTGTTCCCCCTTCAGCTTCACCCCTCTCTTTCTCAGTGAGTATTACTGAGTTTATCATATAATGGGCAAAATTACTGAATTGTGATTGGTCAAGACATAGGGCATTTTTTCTTAATTTTTGTAATTGCCCTGGGAAAAATTACTTGAAAATGATTGGCTTGGCTGAAAATCGCTTAGCAACGGCTGCCTAGGTAAAGAAATTTCTGTTTGTTTTGTAACAATGTCATCCTGTTTTGCGCAAGATCAGTAAGAAAATGTTTTGCCCCTTATATTATAAACAAGTAATTTCATGGTTCCTCGTAGAATTAAGGATTAATATCACTTGTGTTTTCGGAAGTTGCAGAAATTGCCCTCATCGCCGCGCGACTTAGGCAATTTCAGCAACTTCCGAAAACACGCGTGATATTAATCCTTAAGTTTACTCGGCCCCATGCGATTACCTATACAAATTTGACAAATCAACAGTGGTTTAGCATGGTCGGAACTCTTACCAACACTTATAGTCATCATTGCAGTGGTCAATATGTTGTGGACCCATGAGGTGCTGCTGAGCGAGTCTGAACAATTCTTTCAGTGTGTGACCATTACGCACCACGTTGATGCAAGCAGTATTGTGTACACTCTTATCAACAATAGCAGAGTGGCCAATTGGTAAAATAGCCCTGTTTGTTTAGTATTATTCTACAGTTGATCTGACAAAAACTAAAATTCTCTCTTGTTATAGCCTTCACAGCGAAAAAGAGCTCCTCCTCCTTCTCGAGCTGTAGGTTCAACACGCTCTCTGAAGGTAAGTTAATGAAGTCCTTTTTTTTCTCTTACTAAAATGCAGTTTTCCAATTTTAACTTTGTCCAAAGTCATCATAGCAATCTTAAATTGTACATGTAAATGGTCTCTTAATTAACACACAACTTTGGTCAGTGACTGCTCAACTTGTCACAGAAATGCTCAACTAGGGCAATTGCTTTAAGATGTTCACCAGAGTCAACAAGGCTTGATTCCTTCTAAAAGAAGCGAATTGTTAACCCTTTACAACACCCCAAGAGAGACCAGCTTTTAATTTCTCCTGACAGTAATAATGCTGAATCAATCTTTAAGATCATGAGAATAAAGAAATTGACTGCAAACGTCGGAACATTTGTCTAGGTAATCACATGATTTCAAATTTGTGCAATTTGGAATAAATAAGCATGAGTAAATTTTTTCAAAGACTAACAAAATTGAAGGAGCCCAAAGGGCGAGTGCAATTTGTGGTCTTTGAAAAAATTTACAAGTGCTCATTTATTCCAAATTGCATGAGAAAATCATGTGATTATGTATTAATAATATACATGAAAAAATATGAGGTAGCTTCTCATAACTACACAGAAGAAAAGTGGGTGCATCAGGTGCAAAATAATTTATTCAGACCCTGCAAGTGACATTGACCTTGGCCTTGACATTGACCTTGACATTGACATTGACCAATCATTCTGACCAATCAAAATGTCTAGTTTTTCTTTCTTTGCACTGAATGAACCCTCTTCTGCAGTGAATTAACTCTCTTCTGCACTGAATTAACTGAAAACTGCATCCATCTTAACCAATCAGAACTGAGAAATTTTTTCATGTATATTATTATTAGATTGTGGAACAAATCCTTGTTGTCAGGGCCAAAGGAATTGTATGGAGAATGTTGATACAGATGTTAAAAGGATTAAAACAGAATTGATAGCTTGTATGTTCCAAACAGGCATGGCCACCAAAACAGTCAAAGATTTGAAGTTTGATGTGATGTATGATAATTATGATATGATATGCCTATTTTTTTTTCTTCGTAAGCATTTGTCTCAAAAGCACTTCTTTAATAATTATATTACAGGCTCGTTTTCCTGGTCCTCCAGTACAAGATCTCTCTGCACCTCAACAAGCATCAATTTCTTGCTTGAGAGCAAAAGGAACCTCCACCCCAGCAAGCACAGCTACTTCATCAGGTTCACAGTGAGTACTCACTCTTCAGTGTTTTGGACACAGTTTTCCTGGAAAACCAGGAAAATCATAGAATTTTATTTAGACATTTTCCAGGACTGGAAAGTCCTGGAGAAAGACTTAAGGTCCTGGAAAGTCCTGGAAATTTGCATCAATGTGACAAATAAAGTTTTCAGAATTTATGATATAAGAAGTGTATACAGACCATAAAAATAATTGATTTTGAAATCGTGGGAGTGAAAGGGGTTCAAGGTGAAATTTGAAGTCCTGGAAAAGGCAATCTCAGTCCCAGAAGAGTCCTTGAAATTTGTTTCTGAAAAAGGGTAGGCACGACTCTTAAAATGATCACTAATCAAGTTGAAGAGAGAGTTTCCAGTATCACCTGTCCTTGACTATAAATTTCCTTCCAGCAGATTTTCTATGGCATCAACCACAATCCCAACATTTTCCAAGGTAATTGACACATAAAATATCAGTTTTGCTTTGTTCCTAACCTTTAGATTGTGAAGAGTGACAAGCAGTTAATTTCTCCTAACATTATCACACTTTAGCCATTAAGGTCTCAAGAATAAAGGAAATGATTACATACCAAAGAAACTCTTGATTGGTGAACAAATTCTCTTTGCACTTTATGAAATGTTAGAGAATGGTGCGGAGAATGTTCACACTGATAGGGGGGTGGGGTAGGGGGTAATGGTTGGTTAATGTATGATCTCTAACTTTAGTACAAAACTAAATAATGATGCAAAGTAGTTTTATCTTCTTTTTGAAGTTATTTATCAATGTAATTTATACCTTTCAGCCATCAGTGTCCTCCTTTATTCCAACACCTTTACCGATTTCTCTATCACCATCGTCCTCCAAGGCTGGGGGGAAAGTGAAAAGTGCAAGAAGTACGAGTCATTACACGCAGAGAGATAGAGGTGATGACGACCAAAGTGAAAATGAGGTATTGCATTCTTATGTCAAACACCATTAAAAAATTTATTTGTTCAGATGCATAAAGCTGCATTTAGGTAGATTGGGTGTGGAATTTATTTTAGTGAAGTATCGATTGTTAATTTTGCTTCCATCTGCGGCTTGCAATATCTCCTAGTGTCTTCTCAACTGTCTGCTTCATTATGTTAGAACTGAAGGATAATTAGTGTATTCGTTGAGCAACTGTTTCATTGTCATAAATAGTTGATCATGGTTTCCTCCTTTGTTTAACAGGTTGTAAATCCAATACCTGAGGTTGAGAATCCTGTCCCACTGAAATTACCGAATGGAAAATCCCTGCCATCCTTTTCTTTTAAGTCTATTTCTGAAACTGCAACAAAACCTGCAGCCACGGTACTACTTCTTTATGTGCTAGTTTGTGTAACTTAAATTTATGCTTAATGTTTTCTGATAATTATTTTAAGATGATAATCAAAGTCTTCTTTTTCAGAGTACGCCAGTAGCCTCCAATGCATTAACTTTGGACTTTGCCAAAAATAACTTTAAGTTCTCGTCCCCTGAAGCAAAGTTGCCAGTGTTTTCTAATACGACAACAGCGGACAATCAGAGTAGTGCTAACAAAGTGAGTAAGAATGAAACTTGTTGCTCCAAGCTGTGCAATGCATGACAGTTAGAAAAACATTCTGCAGTGCAGAAATTTTTATAATTTGATTTCATTTGTAAAAAATAATGAGAAGGTATGACGAAATCAAAATTTCCCTTTTTTTTTGTTTTTGTTTTTGTTCCTTTTAGATTACGTTTTCTTTTAGTCAGCCTGTTCCTGTTAGTAAAAGGTAAGCTTTAAAGGGTTAATATACATTCTCCTTGTTCCATCCTTGATAGATTTGGTTTACAGTTGAACCTTTCTTAGGCAGTCACCCACAGAGAATGGCAGGGTGACCACAAAATAAAAATTGATGGTTTAATACAGATTCCACAGAATAGGGATATTGTAAAATATGGTAAAAAAATGAGATTTATGCCATAATGAACCTCTCAGTTTACAAAAACCCACTCAAGCATTGATTTTGGGAGATAAACATATGTGCGGTTTACACACCAGTATATTCTATGCTAAGTTTAATAGCAGTTCTAATGCTGATTATCTTGTTGCTTTGCAGTAGTACAAACAATGAGAATAAATCGGTCATAGACAAACAGGAAATAAATAGAGTTTCAGAGGTAAAGTATGGGTAGATGCTGTTACTTTCATTGTAGAATATATATATCTTGTTAACCAAGCGCGAGGACTGTACTGGGAAAATATTGGCCTGAGGTCTTGACAGTACGGACCAAGCGCAGCGAGGTCCATACAAAAAAGACCGAGGGCCGATATTCTTCCAGTACGGTCCCGAGCAAGCTTGGTTAATAAGAGATTTATTATACGACTGAAGTTCAAAGGGACACAAGTGCGGTATCATTCGGGACCATTCGGGACAGTGCCCGGTCCAATACTGAGAGAATATTGACCAGCAATAGAGCATTTTGATTGGTTGATTTTAGTTATTGGCCCTCTGTCTGCCCGAGTCGTGTAATAAGGTAAAATTGAACACTTTTGAAAAGTGTGATTTAAACAGAGCCAGCCACTTCTTGCATCTAACTATGTGGTTTTAGCAAACTTATCGTCCTCTCCCAAACACCTTTACTTGCCCAAGCACAATAATTCTTTTCATCTATACAGCCAACAAGTATTCACCTTTTAAAAATTGGGAGGTACCTTTTGGTAGAGGTTGATGAATAGTTTAAGCCCTATGGCAGCAATGCCTTAGAAGTGATTTGCTGGAATGAAACAGATAAAGGCGTATTTGGGGAGAGTGGCTGCTATTTTCCCAAAAATTATTGTGGCCCAGGCTTCTTTATGGGGGAAAAAAATTTCCTCAGACTTGCATCATATTTTAAGCCAAGGGAAGATGACAGGTTTTTGGGAATTAGCTCTTGCTTTCCCTTTTAAGGATTTAGGTGCACCTATACTAACATGTGCCCAAGTATTTGAGGAAACAGGAAACTGTTGGCAGGGATGGATGTAACTTTTTTCTCTTTTTTTTTTTTTTCACAACAGTTGAAAGAAACAGTGAAGCCTGTGGAACCCAATAACAATCTTCTCAGCAAATTTACACCCTTGTCTGGCTCATGGACATGTGACACATGTTTAGTGTCAAATAAAGCAACAGATATGAAGTGTGTGGCTTGTCAAAGTTCCAAGCCATCAGATGGAAAGCCAAATGCTAGGAAGCCAGCCCCTTCCAACAATGACTTGATGCAAAAGTTTGCTGCAAAACAAGGGTCTTGGTCCTGTGATACATCTATGATTGACAATGATGCAAGCAAAACAAAATGCGTTGCTTGCGAGACACCGAAAGCGGGTGCTAAACCACCTGGGTTATCATCAAAACATGTGATCATTATCGACAATGACTTGAAGAAGAAGTTTGCTTTGCCAGCTGATTCTTGGGAATGTGATGCTTGCATGGTTCAAAATAAATCAACAGACAACACCTGTAGTGCCTGCCAAATGCCAAAACCTGGTACTACCAAGATTGAAACAGTAACTGCTACAGCAATGCCTTCATTTGGCATTTCATCAAATATTAAACCAGACAGTAGTTTAGCAGCCAAATTTGCACCTCAGGCTGGCACTTGGACTTGTGACACTTGCATGGTTGATAATAAAAGTGAGGATTCGAGTTGTGCTGCTTGTCAAACACCAAAGCCTGGAGCTAAACCAGGAGTAATTACTGCAAGTGGATTCAATTTAGGTAGTGGGCAGACCTTTTCTTCCTCGTCTTCTTCTTTACCCTTCAAGTTTGGAACGGGAAACTCAGCGGCTGCAAGTTCTAGCTCAGTATCGGCATTTAAAGTAGGGTTCGGCAGTGGGGTAGATACTAAAACAAATGGTGAATCTTGCACTTCGGGATCAATTACTTTTGGAGCTACAGCAGATCAAAATCGCAACAACGACTCCATGCCTGAAGGTGCCACTAAACTACCAGCTACATTTAGGTTTGGTGCTTCGACATCTCAAGCCAGTGACTCAAATGTAATAAAGACAAGTGCTCCAACTTTTGCTTTTGGTGTTTCAGCTAATGATCAATTAGGCAAAGATCACAACAGTAAGCCATCCTTTAGTTTTGGAGTGAACAGTTCTGTTGAGAATGACAAACCCACTTCTGAAGGGTTTACATATGGGGCTAACAAAGTTACCCTTGATGCCTCCAAAAAAGGTACAAATGATTTTTTGATGCTGTTGTTGGTTGGTATTCTCGAATTCTCGAGTTTGTGAACAAGTTTGTAATTAAAAGCAGATCTATGATTTGCCTTGTGCCAATGTTACAGGCAGAAGCTACCACTGGAAATGAAGCACTTAACCCCATATTCTTACTTTTATAAGTGATGTTGTTTCACAGATGTGGTCCTGAACATGTTTTGGACATGCTGTTTCACTGGTAGCCCTAGAAATGTAATAACAGTTTCTGAGTAAGGGATGGTTGTCAACCTTTCTTGTGCTGAATTTCTTTTAAGGCAAAGCAAGTTCCAGAGCTGAAGCTGCAGCCAGTGGACTTCTCAAGGTGCCAGAGGTGAAAGACACTGAAGTTTCAGTGCAGTCAACTAAACAGGCTGGAGCTGGATTGTCTATTGCTGATGCTGCCAAGTCAGGCTTTCTCAAAGTACCTGAAGTTGCTGCAACCAAAGGTTAGTTTGTAGGTAACTGGTCGATGTACTGAATGCACTTTAGTTTTAAATCGACAGACAAAAGAGGGAACTTCATTTTAAGGTGTGGATACATGAAGCAGTTCTGTGCCAACTGAGCACACTGCCCCGTCCTGAGTTTCCATTCCTGGCACCCATCCACACTGACTGGATTATTGAAAGTCGCTCTGTGTTCTTTTGTTGTTACAGTTGATCCTGGTGCTCCTCCCAATGTTAATCTGTTCGCACTAGGGCCTGCTGCCAGCCAACCCAATGCATCTTCAAATTCTTCTTCTGCAGGTTTGTGAAAAGAAAAATGTTTTGAATGGGAAATGATGCTCTTGAAGTCAAACGCAACTAAATAGTTAGAAAAATAAAAACCTGCTGCAAGAGTTTTCTTTTGGAATTTTTTAAAAGATATAACGTAAAAGATAAAGGTACTCGAAATTCTTAAACCAACAAATGATTCAATGATTTTTAGCGAATTTAGTTATTGAGGTGGTTTGGATATCTGATGTTAATAAGCTTACATTTTATCCGTTATTTCGCTTCTTGGATTAATCTTTATGATCCATTTGGGTGGGAATACATTTGAAACACTTAAGATTCGCATCACAACTCCAAACACCTTGAATGTGGTCAAAAGAATCAGCACTGTTGTACACATTTAGTTAAAATTATTTACTGAATGATCTTGATTTTTGAGACACAAAGTGTGATTTTTGTTTGGTTATTGACATTGTCTAGGTAGCAGCAGTGATGTAGTAGGAATTGTGACAAAAAAAAATGCATCGAAATTTAAGGGTGAAAATTATCTTTGCTCTGCTTTTTGTTCAGTCTGGGTGACACTCTCTACAGTCCTGAATGTTTTACCCTCGATCTCTAGCTGTTTGTGATATGTATAGTTTTAATGTTGATAGATTTTCTTTTACTCTGTTGACAGCGAATTCTGGCAGCTTAGGAGGTTTCTTTACCGCACCATCTGGAGCACCTTCGCCATTTAGTTTTGGGGCTGCACCATCTTCATCGTCAGCAGCCACCCCTGCTGCAGCTTCTAGCTCAGCAGCTTCCACCAGCAATCCCTTGGCAAATCCCTCAGTCCCTGAGGGATCCAGCTTACCAACATTTCAGTTTGGAGCAGCTTCAGCATCTGCACTTAGCACGGAATCTGAAGCAGCTAAGACAACAAGTCTAACTCAGTCACCCTTTAGAATTCCTACTAACACTGCACAACCAGAGAAAAGTACGGCCTCTGCGCCGTTCTCGTTCGTGCCAAATGCTGCACCTCCAACAAATACTCCGGCAGGGTCGTTCAGTTTTGGCTCCAGTCTTACGAACACGACCGGGACCCCTGCAACAGGAACTTTTCAGTTTCCACCGCCAAGCACCCAAGCTTCAGGTTCCTTGAAGCCGGCTGCTCCATCTATAACAACAGGACTGTTTCAGTTTGGTGCTTCAAATACTACAGCAGTGACAAGTTCTGCAACACAACCTGCAGTAGCACCATTTAGAGCAACGTCCGCGCCAATCACCTCCAGTTCGGACCCAGCTAAGGCATTTTCTTTTAACAGTGGATCGACCGCACCTGATTTTCCATTTGCTCCAGCAAAACCCTCTGTGCCCACAGGAGGTGGTCAGCCCTCGTTCAACTTTGGGGGATCAGCTCCAAAGCCGGAGCTAACCTTCCCTGGCTTTGGGGCTTCACAACCCTCATCAAGCCAGCAAACAGTAAGTTTTCCATATGAATATTAAACGACAGCCTCCATTTTGGCGCGAAAATAGGCCCGGATATTTGTCCGCGGGCACTATCTCCCTGGGCATCGCTCTCGGATCTTCGAAAAAAGGAATGTCCAAGGGCAAGTAACCATGCATATTTTCGCGCTAAGTGGAGGCTATTGTGTTCATCATCTTTCAAATATTCTTGTAACGCGCGGGTTAAATGTTTTTTTGTGTTTTTCTGGTACGACTTTAGAGCAAACAAACTCGGGTCTTCTTTACCATTAGCTTAACTGTGTCTATCTTGAATTGAACTTAATCGACCGCTTTTGTCGTAGTCGACGGTAAGGCTTTTAAAATTGGGGAATCTCACTTCGGGTATGTCCTCGGATATTTCCCAGTTTCAGCTTAGGCGTATTCGATCACGTGATGTGTGCAGACCAATCGCGCGCGAGCTAAAGCTTTGTTGCTGAACTTCGCATCTCGGTAATTAATCCACCACTAGCCACCTCCACTTCGGGAATGGTTGTTAAATATCACGCCTTTCGAATTTTTTTTCTTTCAGCAATTCATGTTTGGTGCTGCATCATCTAATGCTACACCTGCTCCAGAAGAAACCATGGAAGCCGATGGTAGCAGCAGTTCTGGCAATCTGTTTGGCTCAGCAGGTACAGTGCATACAGTGCAGTTGAAACGATTTAACTAAGGAAAACCTGGATGCCTGGCAAACGCAAATTTAAAAAATGCGCCGTAAAACTCAATTGAACTTATAAAACGTGAAGAGTACATGCGATAGCTCATTGGTTCAGACCACTCGTGTCACCTTCTCCGATCATTCATTTGGAAAAATAAAGTAAATAGAGAATGTTTTCATATTTTCACGTGTATTTATATAGTTAGTTTTCCTCGGTAGTGGTTTTGCCCTTAACCCTTTGACCTCAAGGGGTGACTGCCATTTAATTTCCCCTTACAATCTCAGCCCTGAATCACATAGCAAGGTTAGTTGGATAGAGGAAATGATCACCAACTAAAGAAGATCTTCATCGTTAAACAAATTCTCCAAGGTATAGCACCTTGGAGAAGGTACGGAGAAACGTGAAGAATATACTTGGTGTTGTGAGGGTGATCAGACACTCAGTGGAATAGCGTATTATCGATGCTACTCTATTCATGCCTTTTTGCATGATAAACGCGTTATTACATTATAGTTGCTTTGGCCTGTTATTGGTGACTGTGATCGCCCGATTTGATAGGTCTAATTTATTAATATTAGTTTTCTTTTTCGATCTGCTAGCCAATACAGGAGGAACAACATTTGGTACCGCAGGCTCCAATGGAGGATTTCCCTTTGGGGCGCCAAGTGGTCCTTCTTCTGGAGGGTTTAATTTTGGGGCCGCTCAGGCTGCCTCGGTTCCAAGCACCTTCACATTTGGAGCCAGTGGAGGCGGAGGTGCTCCCACATTTGGAGCCAATACTGGCCCATCAGTTGCCGGTAATTATTTTCAGCTAGTTTGGCATTTAATATTCTTGAGAGGGAGAAAGAGTTAACTTTTGTCGTTTTTGTTTTGGTTAACAGCTCCCGCTCCAGGTGGATTCAACTTTAACGCGGCAACGGCTAACAACAATATAGGAGGCCCTGGAGCATTCAGCTTTGTAGCGGGAAGTGCCCCTCCTCCAGGGGGCCCCTTGTTTACCACCGGCATTGCGAGAGATCCCAGTAATATAATGCAGAGAAAGTTCAAGAAAGCTGTGAGACGCACTAACAAGCGTTAACCCCCGTCCCTACACGGGGTTTACGAGACAAGACTGTTGTACACTTACCGAGTACAAACGTTACGAGGATATCGTCTCACTCTCTCTCTCTCTCTCTCTCTCTCTCTTTCTCTCTACCCGATGGTACTCATTACGGATTCACGAACATGAGACGAACCCATCCAAACTATCGCGACGACGATAAAACCTGGGGACTGTTCAAAGGAACACTCTGAAACGGCGACGTGTTGTCGCAAGACGTTTGACGAAGACGCTAAACGGCGGCGTGTACTGAACGCCATCTTAGACGGACCGAACGAAGCGTGCCGGCTAAGAGAAAAGTAGACTGGAAAGAAGAAAGAACGAGCTCAGCTCAAGGAATGAATTCAGTTTTAGAATTACAATGCTATCGCGACCACTTTATGAACAAAGTTTACGATACGACTCCACATCACGGACCAAGGACATTTATTATTAATTTTCGTTTGTTACATTTTTCGTTTTTTTTTTCCTACTCATATATTAAGATATATATATATTGTATCGCTGATATTTTTTTTTTTTTTTGTGACGAACCTTTTAGAGATTGTTTCTTAAGTTAGCATGGCTAGGTTTGGGAGAAAAACCCAAAGAAAATCTCTACAGAAAGTGATTGTCAGTATCGATGTAATGTCTGTTGAAATCGGAACGCAATTATTTGTTTTGTTTTTTGTTGGATTTTGACATGGGATTGTTTTTCTCAGTTTGAAAGCTGGGAGAAACTTTTTCCTTTATGCGATCTGTCCTCGCATTCCACGCGTAGTTCAGCCTCGCACTTTATCTCAATTTTCGTTGAAGTGAATAGTTCAGTGTGATTTATAAATGGCTTTTTAAACGATATATTTTAAACAACTCTGCGTCAAATTTTCTTCACGAAGAGAGGGTTTTTCTTCGTATGCCATGGAAATTGGGATGGGATATCTAAAAGGGGTTAGAAAGACAGAATTGCACGAGTTTTGGAAATGAAGAGTAATTGTACATATTCTAAACACTATTTAAGTAATTTCTTTATCGCTTGATCACATAAACTCTTGGTTGGCTTTTGTTTGGGTGTTAGGAGGGGAGGGGAGGGTAGAAATATGACTGCTCTTCACATTGATTTTACTTGCTACTGTTTTTGAGAACGTAAACATTTGAATATTAAACATTAAACAAATTTTGCCTCCCCTCTGTGTATTTATAACTCTATGTTCAACAAGAGTCTGAGTCGTCCTTGCGCGGTCTTTCATAGCTTACGTGTAGCCGCACCCTCCCACCGTGGGGATACGAGGGGAGGCTGCGACTGTACGTGGGTCATATCTTTCACCAACTGCAAGATTTCCTGGTCGGTAAAGTACTTGGATCAAAGATATGTTTTTTTTCAGTTGGTCCAATGTTTTGATCTGCTGTTTCAAATTGTCATTATCCTTCTCACCGTGAGCAGCATCGTAATTTATTAATGAAATTGTGAGGCTAGAATGGAGTTAAAAAAAGGAACAGCTTGTGTAGAAACTGTCATTTATGCATCTTGAATAGCGAGGGAGAAATGCGCTGTTAGGATACACTCAGTCCGTTCCCTTCCGTTGCAGGAATAACTTAATAATAATAATAATAATAACGAATTTTTATACAGGATTGAAAACCCATCAGTGTGTAACACTGTTGTCCTTGGGGTCCTGTCAAAATAATAAATAAATAAAATAAAACTTAACAAGATATAATCATTGATCTTAAGGTCTAGAAAAGCATACAATAAAATAAAATGCTCTGAAAAAGGATACCTATAACCACGTTTAGATCGAATTTAACTAAAATAATCTCGCAATTTATTCTTAAATTTCAGTCTCGAATCTAACGACCTTAGTTCAGCAGGCAGGTTGTTGAAAGTCTTTGCTCCTTGGTAATAGAAGCTCTTTTTACCAAATTCTAAACGTACTTTGGGTAATTTCACTGATATACCGTTATTCCTAGTGGCCTTAGAATGAACCAGTCTTTCGAAGTAGTTCTTAAAGGGTGTGCAAACATTATTCAGGAGACAGTCGAAAACAAACAAACAGCTTTTACGCTTGATCAAATTGTTCACGGATGGAGGATTAAAAGAACTATTGCCAATAACTTTAAAGCCTCGTCGTTCGATGTTCTTTATCATTTCCTTTGATCTGAGAAATAAGTTTTTTTTTTTTTTTTTCATCCTTTATTGATTCAGACTTGAACCGTGCACCCTGGCTACAACAATGTTATAACAATTCAATCATTTTTGTACGCGGTTAGTTCATGGCTCTTCTGCCGGCGACTTCACACGTCTCGTGACGCTCAACAGGTACTCTTCGCAATTTCACAGATCTCGTCTCGTCGAACATGCATCATGTCACCCTTGAAATAAAGGTAATCAAGTCAGTGATTGAGAATACACGGACTTGGTTATTGGCTTTGTAAACTTTAGCAACCGGTTCTGCTTGACAAAACGGCTCTTCACAACTGAGATTAAATTCTGAGTTCAGAATATTAACAAAAGCAAAGGATAAGATGGGCGTAAGTTCAGTTGGTTAAAATGATGAGGTTGAGTCTGCCGGCAGCCTTCTTATATGGATACATCCGCTAGATGCTACGGAAGAATATACAGAAATTCTTGTTCAATATGTTACTTCAATGATTTGTATCGTTGTTAATGGCAAGCCTGTAGCAAGGATAATTCAACGATTGGTCTATTTCTGGTCTCTCCAGTCAACATATTTTTAATGGCAGAACGTAAATTGTTTTCTCTAACGACAGCAGAAATTTTGATCATAAGTTTTTGAAACAATCGCTTTTCCTGCAATTCGCTCAAATTGCAGCTCACTTGAGGGGGTCGTCATTTTATTTGACAAGAGATTTCCAAAACTATATGTAACTCTTGAACTTCCAAGATCTGATTGTTAATTCTCCCCTCTAGCTGCTACACATTTCCTTGTAAGTTGGTTATGAGAATTTGGTGTTCCATCAAGGTAACAGCATTTACCTGATTAGTTTGAGTATTTTCACTACCTGTTTGCTCTATAATTTATGAACATTACAGGGAGAAGTTACATGTTAATCACCTCTGGGAGTCAAGGAGTCAAAGTCGTACACTAATTGTAACTTGCCATAGTGGGCACAGAAAAGCATTTGCATCATAGGTGTACGGTACACAGATCATTAATATATAGATTTAGCCAAGCCTAAAAGAGGAGCTCGCATCTTTTTTTTCCCGCAGGATGAGCCCGCAGGGCTCTCGGCGGGGCATGCTTAACGTACCATCCACGAAATTTATTTCGAACCCAGTCTCCTCAGCTATGTAAAAGTGTAGCGCACGCGTTGGGCTCAAACGCCCGCTGGACAAGACTAAAGCCGTGGCGTTGGCGTGCCCGCGGTACAGTTGACTGTGTATGCTAAAAGTAGCACCTTGTACGGACGCCCGTACAAGGTGCTACTTTGTTCGGGTACGATGATGCCCGTCATAAGTCCAAATTTTTTCGACTTGATGGGTTACTACTACTGTTTTGTATAATTAGGGGCTGCGCTGCGCGCGCTGCGTGCACTGCGAGCTCCGCTATTAATGCTATAACCATCGTCATTATTATCATCATATTTTCATAATTATAATCATTGAATTTTATAAACTTATACTCAGGCAAGCCTGACATGTTGGACTTGAAGGAAACGAAATGAGTTTGGAAAACGAGTTATCAGTTTCTCTCAAGTAGCTTTCCACGAAGAGGTTGTCCCTGTCTAGTCGTCAAGAATCGATAGTACTTGTGGATGAAGTAACATAAACTCGAGTGTGAAAATTAGTTATAATTTCAACATTCATCGTCTGTATACTTATTTGATTACCTCCGCAGCCAGTCGAAAGCTTCTTTCTCCTTGGGGAAACTTACTGGACCCTTGCAAAACCTCGAGAATAAAATTATTCGGAATGTTTTTGTTTATCACACCTTGAGTCTGAATAGTTAACTTGCGTGTCCTTTTCTAGAAAAACAAAATATCTAGACCGGTATACAACTTCATAGCGTCGGGTATTTCGCGGATTGGGTGGCGATGTCATTGGGATATGTTGAAACTCCAGTGTAAGAGAGGGGAGGGATGGGGGGGAGGGATGGGGGGGAGGGATGGGGGGGGAGGGAAGCTTCGCCTTGACACTAACCACGTAACATATTGTCACCTTTCCAGTGATAAATAATGTCTGGTTCCTAGAGGGAATTAGGAACTTAAATCGTTACACAAACTGACCATCTGGTCGTGAAAGTCCAATAGAAGAACATTAAAAAAAAAAACACCTTCCCAAATTCAAAAGTGGATCAGACGGTAAAAATTGCGAGCATAGTAAAACCCTTTGGCCTATCTTCTTAACATCCGAAGATATAATTTGTCGTGCTCTGAAATCATTTTCGTGTTTAAAGCTGTTGTGGTGTTCCTACTTAAAATGTTAAGCAATTAACGATATTGATTAGCAATTGATTATGTTGCCACTTAAATGACTAGCGAAACCGAAATTCAGTACTTTTTTTTTTTTTTTTTCAGTTAACGGCATAACTGATGGAAGATACCATGGCCCTTTGGCCTTCCTCTTTACCTTACGGGACTTCGATCTTTTACCCTCATTTCCTCCGAATTCGTACCGACCAGCGCCAAACGTACTCTCGCTAAAACTGACCATACTTGCAAGGAGAAGAAGGGCGATTAAAAATGCTTGAAGTAAGGTTTTCATTCTTACAGTTGCCAGCAGTAAACGAGCAAAATCGTTCTCAATTGGTGATAGGCCTTAACGGTTCAGAGGTTGATCGTGAATTTCAGCTTTCTTAACTCTGTTTATATATAATTTACAAGTGAAAGCGGTACTATAATGGCATTCTCAAGTTCTTCATTGTACAATTAACGGTGTTTACTGAGGTACAGATAAATACCCTTACTTAAGGGCGGTTTCTCCTTCAGTATTTACACGGTTAAAGATTATATCAATCGATGCCCTGCTCATTATGTAAAATACACAAAGTATGCTTGAGAAAATAAAAGAAAACAGATATGATTACATAGGACAAGCTTAGACTAATATTACATAAGGCGAGTATGAAAAAAACTGCACCTCAAAAACTAAAATAAATTAAAATAATCACACGGAAGATCTTATTTTAAAAGTTTACTAATTATGTCCAACGGTTCTTAAAGTAAAGTGAAGACGAAATTGAAATTTCGCCGGAGACCATTTTGTTTCAAAAGTGTCTGGGTTATGCTATAAAAGGCAATTTATTTCTGTGGGAAGCACAAAGCCTGAAGCCAGACTTAAAAATCATGAGTAAGACCAAGAAAACGCGCGCGACGAAAAAGCAGACATTAAAAAAAATAAAGAATAAAAACGAGAAAAGCGTGTATGAGCAAAACTACGACCCTAAAAAGTTTATTTTTGAAATCAACTCTGTTTGCTTTAATAGTTCCTCTTATGAGGTAGAAGTTTAGAACTCAAATAAAAAGTGGATTTCCGCCGATAGAGTGCCGCCTAACCTATCAAATGACAATTACAGTTCAGGAAATAACTCATTGCTAAAAATATCGAGCCCGGAGATCTTAGATAAAATGGGTCAGTTTAAGAAACTGTGGTGGTGTGTCGGCGGTGGGTATTACAAGATAATTTAGATTTTTTTATCAATTGAGTTGATAACGTAAACTGACCGCCATAAAGAGTTACCAAAGCTCTCGTTTTTAACCTTAGTCCCTCGTTGGCCCTTCGTTGGACCTTCGGCACTCACTCTAGCTGACGAAGGGCTAACGAGAGGCTAATGCGAAGAGCTAACGCTCGAATGATCAGCTTTGGAAGCACTTTACTTCAGGCCAATTTCCATGATCAACTCAGTTGGTAAAACCTACTTGTATAGAGATCTTGTAGATGAGCTTTGAGTCACCTAGCTATGCATCTTCTGAGCAAAGTTACAATCACCGTCACTAACTAATGGATTTTAAGAATTTAAAGACTTTATCTTTTCACTTATGTACTCGAAGCAAACATTTCAGTATAAAAAATGGGCTCTGTCACGGCATTGTCAGTTGATGTTAGTAATTCTATCTCTAATTGATAATGATAGTCCGGCCTCAGCTGAACCTTATCAAACTTAAACATAAGTGATTCCGAGAAATGTAAATGACACTAACCTAAAGTCATAAGGTTGAGATAAGCTGAAGGAATTAAAAGCTTGAATATCTTTCAACTGAATGCAACTTTCAAGTATTGTTTCCATACATGCCCGTGATTTTTCGTTTCATTTTCTTTCTCCAGTTCTTTTTTCCTTGAGATTTAGCACAAGTTCAAGCCATTATTTGTTCAAATCAACAATGATCCCAGGCAATTAGGAGCGCCACTTGACTTGAATTAATTAAGACTTATTCCTATTTATTTCTTCAATCGCTTCATGGAACTATAAGAAACAAAATTAGATAAAATAGTGTTGTTTTTTCTCGGCTTTTTACTGAAGAGATGTTTTTAATTTTCGGGTAAACAGTAGTAACTTTCGGTACGACTACAGTGGCTGGAAAGTCGTGTTTTTTGTTTAGAGTTTTCACGTTATATTATACGACGACTCGGCTTGAAAAGATATCTCTACTGGAAACTCATTTAAAGCGTATACTTTCGCTAATTTCACAGCAATAATAAGAAAAATCTAAGTGAGACAGTTTGCAGTTTAGGGAAGTTTTCGACTGAATGTTGACACTTATCTGGAATTACATCGGTTTTTCTCTCTACTCTCTGTGACTGGTCCAGAAAACTAGCGTAAGACTTACAACCAATCAGATGTAACTTAAAACCCATCGTTACTTAGTTGTTCGCATTTCCTGCGCTTTGAATTCGGGAAGTTTGTTTTTGTTACTTTGAGTTCTCATTGGCTACCGTACTATTTGACTTTGCTCTAATTGGCTGTTCGGGTATCTGTTTTTTTTTTTTTCAGAGGTTCAGGGGCCTTAACGCAAGTTACTTAGAATACCTATTAACGAAAAGAGAAAAAAATATCTACATATCTTTAATACGCACAAACTACATTGAAGTTTTTGCAGAATTACTTTTAATGAATTTGACATGGCTGACATGTTTGCATTAACAACTATATTGAGTTTTCATTCTTTTATGCAGTTCTATACACCTATTTATTATACTTTACTTTACTTATGACACTTTCTGCAGCTGTACATATTCCTTGAAAGAATCATTCATGTTTTCTAAACATCAGCAGTTTCGTTTAGCCAACTCGCACAGCTCTTCTCCACGAATATGCATTTTTTCATCCTAAAAGAATAGATCAGTAATTGTGGTTAAAGGTTTAGGAAGCACAGAAAACTGTCTCAAACGTGTACTAGCAAGTTATTCAGAAAACAATCACAATGACAAAGAACATCCGTGAAACTTTCTAAACTCTTAAAATTGTTCAAATTGGGGATCTTAATTTTGAAACGGATGGTTTAAGACTGCATAGGATTGTAAACCGGCAGCGTCACAAAAAAAACACGCACTGCAGTTTTATTTAGCCAGGTATGAAAAACCAAACGCATATCGAAAATGCTTTCAGTATATGTTGGATATTTCCAACTTTAAATAGGCCTAAGAATAATAACTAAAACTACAATACATGGAAAGAGCTGGTACTTGGTAGAAAACTTAACGCAGCGGAACGACGCAGGATAAAACATAGATTTAGACCGCCGCCTGGTTAGCTCAATTGGGAGAGCGCCGGACTGCTGTGCGGGAGGTCGAAAGTTCAATACCGGCCGGACCAACACTCAGGGTCTTAAAATTAAATGAGAAGAATATGCTTCCTTTCTTTAACATCAAGAAATGGTTAGATATTCTAGTCTTCTCGGATAGGGACGAATAAATGGAGGTCCCGTCTCCTGCAGGGTTAGGGACAGGAGACGTTAATTTCCCACGCACGAGATTACTGTGTGATGGATGTCCTCCCCTGGGGTGGGTTGGGTGGGTAACAGGACCCCCGTTGATACCAGTGTTTACTACACTGAAGGGGCTATCCTGTATAAATATAGATGTCTGTCTGTCTGATAGCGTTAGATGGAGAGCGTATCCGACCTATTTGGGCTCCGCCAGTGTTAGATCGGTTCAATAAATACTCCACAAAGGTGAGAAAACTTTAACTGTTTAACCAATAAGGGTGAGTCGCCTCCCTGACGAAAACAACCTGAAACAATCAACTTCTCCTGTAAGCCGCTCGGATCTCGCACTTGGCCAAGAGTGCAAAAGCGCTACCAGAACCCCTGGAATACTAATCTCATAAAGTGGAAGAACACTGACTATGTAATGATGAGATGGGGAGAGACAGGGCAATTAAGGATTACCAAGATTAACTCTTATTTAGTTACAAACAAGGAAGTTAGTTTACCTTTCGAGCGAGACGGAGAGTTCTTGCTGCAAAAGGCAAAACGGTGTCTTTGGCAGGTCCCTTTGGGAAAGAACATAATTAAATTTAGTTACTTAGTTTCCTTTAGTCATCTGATTTCCAACGATTCAGGGGAGGCATATAACAGCATTGAAATGTTGTGAGGAATTATCCTAAAATGTAACAAATATCGAAAAAACGGATGAAACAAATAGGGCTCCAGTATATTTTTATGTTTTTGAAAGTTTTCCGAACCTCAACCTCTTTAAGTATCGCTCTTTTCTTTCCGACATTTCTCCCGTTTCCTAAAAAACTTTCTCCTTCGCCAACCATCATCACGACTAATACCAGAGCTAAAAACAGTGCTTGAAGTTTGTCGTTCATTGTTCTACAAATCCCGTTGGAACGACTGATGAATGACCGAAAACGTCGCAAACTATATATGACAGTTAGCTATGACATTATCTGCTTATCTTCAAATATTGGATTGAAAGGACAGTTCCTCGTCTACGGTCCGTAAACTGATGTTTGCATACACTTATTCTAGCCATTAAAACCTCCTACGATCTCCATTTTGTTTTTTATAGATACGATAAGTGGAAGATAATGAAGACAGGTTCCTTTGGTAGTTAGCTTTTGTTTGTGCCACTCTGCTGATATTCTAGGTCAGTTTTTGCCTCAAAAAAGCAAGTCTGAAAAGATGTGTCAGAAAAAGAGAACCCCATTAAACATTGAAGCAATAAAGGACTTTTTCCAATGCACGATTTTCAAAGCAGGCAAAGCGCTGAAGTTTTTCTCTCTTTTTCAATTTTTTTTTTCCTGTTTTTTAAATCAAGTTCAATGGGAAGAGATTTGGCAAATATTTCTCCATTTCTAATATTTATTATTTATTTGTACTTGAGATTACTTTGCGAGTATTGCAAAAGCTCTGAGTTTGAAATGTTTCCAAATATGCTGGCAAATACAAAAAGCGTGACGTCACGATACATACTCTCATCTAAAGTCACCAGTTGACCAATGAAATTGCGCGTACTATCTGAATAGTTTGGCGTTCATTATCAATAAGTTCTCAATAGTATTTTATAAAGGATATAACATTATCTATGAGGGTAAAAGATAGCATAGAAAAAATGCATTTTGATAACATCTAAAATTACGATAGTATTTAGAAAAGTTAATTGATTATGGTCATAGACGGTGATTTCGTTTCCCTAATATCTCTTGAGGCCAGATACAATCACTGTTTACTTACGTAAGAGATCAATTATAGAATTAAGCTTTTCCTGCCCACGTACGTACCCGAGGCAAACATTTCAATTTAACGAAAGAGCTAAGTTACGGCACTGTCGGTTGATAGAAGTAATTCTGTTTATTTTTTACAGTAATATTGCTCAGCTGAACGTCAATTAAACGAAGGTAGTTTCCGACAAATGCAAGTGAACTATCCTTGAATCTAAGGATAAGATAAGCTCAGGGAATTGAATTATTGCATCATTTTGAAATCCTAACTGGTGCAAAGCGCTATAATTTCCTCCAGTTTCTCCCATTTTTTGTTTCAATTTCTTTTTTATTTTTCCTGAGGTTTCTCACAATTTGAAGACAACACCATTACAATCAACCATGGCCTCAGAAAATCAAAACGCCACCCTTAGCTCAAGGTCTTCTTAAGTTTTCGGTTGTTGTAAGTAGTTCAGTTTATTTTTAACAATGGTAGTCCTCAACTGAACCGTACAACAATCAAACAAAGGCAGTTTCCGAGAGATGTAAATGACACTATCTCTGAGTCTGAGGCTAAGATAAGCCAGGGGAATTAAAGGCCATTAAAGGCGTGTATAATTTTTTAAAGTTGGTTTGTACAATTTTCTTTAATTCAATCATTTTCCAATACATACCCCCGTGCTATTCGTTTTCGTTTTTTCTTGTTTTTTATTTTTGTTCTGAGATTTTGCGCAATTCGAAGCTTATGTTATTATTAACTAAACAATGATCCCCGTCGCTTAAAAACGCCACTTCATCTTGAATTCAAACTGATTTATGAAGCTCCGTAAAGACAACAACAACAACAACAACTTCATTCATCCTTTTTCTTGAGAAGATTAAATTAACATCAAATAAAAAATTAAAACTAAGAGAGTGTTGGCTTCCTAAAATAACTGGAAGGTTAACAAGGCTTGGAAGCCAAATTAAATAGAATGAATTACAATATTAGGGTCGGGACACACACACACACGTACACACACATGTACACACACACATGTACACACACACATGTACACACACACGCACACAAACAGAATTGAACTATAAATAATTATGAATAAACGAAATTTACAAGTCAAATGGTTTCAAGCATTGTTTAACATCCTCGTCGAACAAAACTGGATCGCGAGTAATTCAATTTCTAGAGGGTCAATAAAAGGATTATGAAATATTTGTATGAATTAAATCCGACCTTTCCAGTACAGGTTGCAGGTTGTGCTTTAACATCCCGGGGACTGCCCCCTCCCCCTCGGGCAACCCAACCTTAACTCTTAACCCTCCCCCCTCGTCTTATAGTTAACGCCTAATTAGTTGCCATAGGAACCGAGCCTGCTTCGTGGGCTAAAACAACAGTCGCATATAATTCAAGAGTCATCGTTGATGAGGAAAATGTGTTTACGCACAAAATAAATTAAAGCTTTTGCAATGTTACTTTTATTGAATGTGACATAGCGCTAGCTGACATGTTAACAAATCAAGAGCAATGCATTGAGTGATTTTACTTTTTGCAGCTGCATATCTTTGTTGAGAGAATGCATGAGTTGTTTCTTTAACATCAGCAATTTCGTTCAGCCAACTCGCACAGTTCTTCGCCACGAATATGCATCATTTCATCCTAAAATAATATAATAATAATTTATGTTAGATGTCAAGCAAACGCGGCCAACGAGTACTACTGGTATTCAATAACTGAGCAATCAAAAAAACGAAGAACAAGCTTGAAACGATATCAGAGAACCACCTAGTAAGTGCAAAAAGGCCAACTCTACTCTCCAGCGTGCTGACCTACACGGCTCCGAGATATCGTCAACCTTCTCTGACAGTTCGCTGTTCGCTGGTACTAGGTGTGCAGAGGGACGCTGAGATAGTAAATTTGGCTATCGGGCTCCTTTAACAAGGGCTAAAGACAATCTTTCAACTCCGCTGATGAGGCAATGGCTAATAGGTACACAGAAGATCATTTCTGATCCCATCAAAATCTAGGGAGTTATTTTTCACCGTTAATTTACCTCTCGAGCGAGGCGGAGACTTCTTGGTGCAAACGGCAAAGCAGCATCGTCGGCACGATCCTATAAGAAGAGAGATGAATATTCTATTAAATATAGTTGCTTAGTATCCTTTCATCATCTGATTTCTAAGACCTTCTAGCGAGCAGAGAATCATACGATAACATTAACATGTTGTAATGTTTCATCTTAGATTCTCACACATCTCAAATAATGAAAGGCATCAACTTGCATATTTTTGTGTCCTAAAAGAATTATTTCTACGCTCCATTCCATACCTCAACCTGTTTAACCATGGATCTTTTCCGTCCGACTTCTGGTCCGTTTGCCCCCCCGAAAAAACCTTCGCCTTCACCAATCATAGTCGCGATTAAGACCAGAGCGAAAAGCAGCACCTGAAGTTTGGCGTTCATCATTTCACAATTGCAGTGGGGATGACTGTAAACATGTAAAGGTATATGACAGTTAGTTATTGCGTGATCTGCTTATATAATGTTTTGGATTGAAAGGAAATACCCTTGTCTACGGCAACGATCTAAAACATTGCATGCACTGATCCTAACCTTTACAACTTTTTACAATCTCTATTTCCCTGTTTATCGATACAATCAATGCTGAGTCGAAATAATGAGGATGGCAAGGAAATAGTCTATCTTGTTACCACCCTGATGGTAAACATATTTTTTAAAGCTTGGTATCAAATTTTACTTTGAGATGAAGATAGAGAAACTGAAAAATTAGCAATTTACTTGCATACAATTTATTGTAATTTTCTCTGATTATTTTCCTGCATATCCCTGTTTTGTGTTTTGTAACACTCTGGTCATCAGTGAACAACTTGAGTTACGTAAAACTGGATGATTTAAGAAAGCAATTACGAGCATAGGTTCTAATTAATTTACGCCCGGCCAGTGCTAAAAGCCGTTCAATAACATATTTTGGTTAGAAAACCAATAACGTGTGTGCCCTTTGTACATGTTTATTTTTTTCGCTTAACTTGATGAAAACGAGAAATTTCACTTCTGGACAAGTGAAAGGCAATTGTGCAAGTAAACAGAGAACGGTGGAGATAGCATTGTAGCTTCATTTCGGGAATGACTGCACTGTATATGTGCACGACTGCACTGTATATGTTTCATATGTTTGTTGTTGAATGACTGCACTGTTTGCTTTTTCTCCCTTCCTCTTCAAACACAATAGTTTCGTTCTTTTTTGTCATTGTTTCTTCGTATTCTGATAATTGCACCAATTCAACTTTTATTCCTTACGCTTAGCCCCCCCCCCCCCCCCCGCCAAAAAAATAAAATAAAATAAAATAAACGATAGTGCCAAATTGAAGATATGAAAACGATCCTCAAAAATCGAAGATGAAGATGGATCGGGCATGTCCTTCGGAGAGAACCCCGACAGCATTGCAAGAGTGCATGGCCGTCCACTGGAAACCAAAGGGAAAGAGGAAGAGAACCAGACCTAAAAGAACATGGCGGCGGAAGGTTGAGAAGGAGATGAAGATCATGCATGAGACGTTGGGGGCAATTTAGAAGTAGGCCCAGGATAGGGAAGAATGAAAAGATCTCATCGCTGCCCTGTACACTAAGAGGCGCAGCGGATACTAAAGAAATTAATTTATGGCCAAAAATATAACTGGTCTCTTATTAAAACGTGATGGACTTTTCCAATTGAGTTGACTCCTTAGTGGTACAGCTTCCACCCTTAGTCTCTAAGTTAACGAGCAGCAATCAAACGATTATCTCAGCAAGTTAGATTGGCTTTTTGGTGGTTAACCTTTGTTTGTACGATTTCACTAATCATACCAAGTCGGTTTACACAAAGGTAAATCCGAATAAATAAAAAAATTGCAGTTTCCTGAAAGTAAATGTGCCGACGATGTTTAGACTGCATTTGTTGCCAATATTTGATTTCCGTCTATCTAAGAAAAAAAAATTTAAAGAAAACCGATTAATGATCATTTGAACTGAATACTTTCTGATTGGCTGTTCGGGTATCTGTGGTTTTTTTTTCAGAGTTTCAGGGGCCTGGACGCAAGTTACTTAGAATACCTATTAACTAAAAGAGAAAAAAATATCTACATATATTTAATACGCACAAACTACATTGAAGTTTTTGCAGAATTACTTTTAATGAATTTGACATGGCTGACATGTTTGCATTAACAACTATATTGAGTTTTCATTCTTTTTCAAAGTATTCTCTTTCAAAGCTATAAGTTCTTAGTAATCCGATCTCCTTTATTAACTGATCTGTTTCTTTATCTCAAATAGGCCAGGATTGTTTTTAACTTTAATTTGTCTATATTATCATGCAGAAAAGGAATGGATTGTGCCAATGTCATATATACTAAGTGAATCATTTCAACCAAAATGTTGCTTGAACCAGTATCTGTGTTTTGCTTACCGGGTCAAAATGGGCTTGAACTGTGAGCAACCGAGCAAGAATTGTTCTTCCTGATTATTTCTCTTATTTTCTCGCTCATTAGTTGGTATTTTAACCTTATATTTGATCATTTTTCCACTTTCTTTTAACTCGATCGTTCGTGTTGTACTGTTTGGTTTAATTTCTTTCTCCTCCCGCCCGTCTGTGCATTTTAACTTCTTATGAGACAAGATTTGATAGTTGATGAGTTGCATTTATTTTATAGTTCCGTGTGTTCTTTACCTTTTATCAGCAATCAATTTCCATACCCCAGGGAAGAACTCGAAGCTGTCACGAATAATTTGTCACGGCACAGAATTTGAGAGCTTGGAGCTAGCGAATGACAAAACTCTTAAATACTGAATATGATGTGTTATAACACCCGCGTTGTCTTAAATAATTTGCCCTTTTAGTTTTGCCCCTTGAAACATTTAGTTTAGCAATTCCACCGGGTTTGTCATTACCAATATACAGTAATCTCCCCCAACCACTCACAAGCATCTTTGTTGTTGACCTACCTCGACCTCCTTGGTGTTTGTCTTCACCAACTTCCGAAAGCTATCATTTTAAGGTTTCGTTGCATTTGACAATAAAAACTGAAAAACTTCTGCATTCACCGGTTCCCCTGTCACATGAATTCTTTTATTTTGCCTCTCTTAATTTGGCAAGTGATTACATGAAAGCTTCTATGTAGTTAAAAGAAAAAAGTGGTTTCAGGATCGCAGCATTTAACATTATTTAAGGTGGCTGGTACCAGTTTTCATCTTTTTGATGGTTTGTAACTTTGAAAGAATACAACAAAGAGACTGACCGAGGCCAGTTGAACACTTTTACAGGGTTGAATTATAGAATCATTGGCTATCCAAAAATAGGTGTCATTTCGTCACTAACAGTTTCCATGGCAACGCTTTCAAAGGATTATTTAGACGTATTTTTTAGCTTATGGCTCAAATAATTTGAAAACTAACTCGGTGACCCTATGATTTTTCTTAGTGATTGCTTTCGGCACTTGAAAAGGAAAATGCACAAAGAATTTAAAAAAAAATTATACGAAGTGGAATTTCAGGAAATCTAGAAAAAGGCAATTTTCACGCATCGCAAATGTCCTTCCGTAGAATTAATATTTTCTAGTGTTTTTTCTGACGATTGCTTTCAACGTTATCATATTGGAACGTGTGCGGGTCAAATTCAAATGCTGGTAGACGAACAAAAGGAGCTAATGAGATATCTATATGAGATATATAGATCTATATATATTGTTTACTTCCACCAGCATGGTGGCATGAGGTAACGTGCGAACCACCTACTTCGATCTCAAATTTACCGCCACTAATAAAGACAGTTTCCATTGGAGAAAGGAAATACAAATCTCAAACATCCTTGTATTGTGATGAAGACATAAAACAATTTTGAGGAATGCGCCCGCTGTTGACTGCTTTGGAGTAGCTGTAGCTCAGCTGACTTGACTCTAAGAGTTCTACATCACACGACGGTTGATTGGCAAATGGTCCAGTGGGACATAAGGCTCCTTTTATAGCGGGACTTCGTGTTTAATCTCTTTCTCCAGCAATTTTCTTGGGTGACTTGTTTGCAAGGTTATCAAATTTTTCGATCCCTTTTCGTTCAGGGGGCGTCATTTCATCCTTTAAAAAAGAAAATGATCATTATGAGTAGTTCAGGAAGTCTGAAAAACATGATCAAACCATTAACCCTTAGACAGCAAGCCACGCACACATGAGCATACATAGGTGTAAAGACACCTACTACTGTTATTTGTTTCTTGTTGAAATTAAGAGACATTATGTACAGAGTGTGTACATTACAAGGCTGTTTGATGTGACACCTATTGCAGCTTAACACACCCACAATGATTCCCGATTTCCATTGCAGTGAACCGTTCATATAACAACAAATCCCAAAAATCCAGCACTCTGCTCCAAGAGCAACACTGAAAAAGTGTCGATCTTTTAAGATCAAAACTTGCTCGAGAAATCAAAAGTTTGCATTCAAAACACACCTCAGAGCCAGATCTTGCTGTTTGGCTGGAAAATGCCTTCTCACTTCATCCGCTAGCCCTTGTTCCTCCTTTTGACGAAAGCTAGTGTCGTAAACACAACCTTTGCCTCGTTTATGACCGAAAAGAGTTCTGGGAAATTCCACCACAACTCGAGAAGGCAACACCTCACATTTCCATTTTAACAGATTATTAGAATTGTGTCGGGCCACACAGTCCTTCCGGCAAAATATCACATCGAACGAGACTTTTGCCACTCAAAACTGGCCCAAAAAGCCTTGGTACCGTAGGTCCTGGTAGCCATCTACAGATGGGCCAGAGAAACGACTTCACTTGTGAACTCGCCAAGCTTGCATGAAAGCATTTTGGCGGTCCAGTCTACATGAAACCACCTCTCACCTCTGTTTTATTTCAGAGGCTTGCCTCTGCCCATATTCTAGCTTAATGATGCTGTCCTGAGGGCTTCTGTAGAGGGAAAATGGCTCGGAAAACGCTTATAAACGCGAGAAAACGAATCGAGTTGAACGCATTCAAACACGAGCGAGTGATCTAGGTCACATGACCCCAAAGTCTGAACCAACGGTGTCTCAAAACCGCAAATATTGTAAGGGATAGTTCATATAACGACAAACAAAGTGAGCTTAAGTTTTGTATGTATGACGTTTTTTGCCTGCTGGAAAAGGGTTTAATAAAGCTCTGTAAACGGGTTTTCCCAGCATGCACTAGAAACTCCATCCACGTGCAATGATTAACTTAATGAATACTGAGGCCGCCGCCTTCGACGTGTGAGTAAACAGTTGGGAGTTTAAGTAAATCACAACTGCAACGGCAACGGAAACGTCACTAAACAAAATTTTAAAGAGTAGAACAATGGCTGTGCACGTGCATTATAAATCTTTGTAATTTTCTTTGCGTCTTCTGCAAAATAACAACATGAAATGACCAAACTTTGCTTCTGGAGAAAGTGCACGATTAGGGCTATTTTTTAAAATTTCTATTTCTAAGCTAACGCAGTGTTCCATTTTCAGTTTCGAGATAGTTTTGAAAGCGAGAATCAACCTAAATGACTTTAGAGTTTCGCGAGATTCGTTGGTAAAATATAAGCTCATTTTTTAACCGACGTTGTCCACGGCGTCGACGTCGTCGTTCCTTAAACTCCTTAATAGGGACCTTAAGCAGTCAGGACGGCAACGCCAAGGAAGACTTCGATTAAAAAATGAATTTCTACTCTTAGTTAGAATTTTAAAAATGGCTGCAGGAGCTTACTGTCTCATACGACGCCACAGCTCAACTTCAGCATGACGTATAAAAGCAGCGTTGAGTTCCAAATGGAAATTGAAATAATTTGCCGTCGCTGTTTCGGTTCTCAGACGACACAAATTTTGGCGATTTCACGTTGTTGTTTTGCATAGGACGGCTAAGAAATGTACAAAGTTTCAAAATGCACGTGCTGGGCTATTGTTCTGCCAATTAGATCTCTTGTTTTTCCACGTCCTCGTTGCCGTCGCCGTCGTGGTTGCTTAAGGTCCCTAATATGCGTGAGTGACAATGCGGTATGCTCATGAAATGGAAAGGGTAAGCTACAAGGGCCTTATTAAACAAACACCTAGCCTGCGAAGCAAGCCCTGGGGGGAGGGAAGGGGGGGATTGGGGCGAGCGGAATGTGCGGAGGGGAGAGGGAGGGCTTGCCACAGACCCCCACTAACCAACGAAATTTCCGATCTCGTATGGACGAAAAATTCCCATTGGCTGAGAGCAACACGTTGTCAATCAACCCTCGAACTAAACAGTCTTCGTGGCGACTACCTTTTAGAAAATGGCGGACGACGGTGATTTCGAGAAGTTCTGCCCTCAAGAATCGATGTCGAAGTAGAATATTTGTGGCAGCCATCCCCTTGTTCAAGCTCAGGGCCTTGATAAGAATGGCGTCTTCATTCTCAAACTTGCCCTTAACCACAACATTGCAAAGCCGATGGACGTTGGATCCAAATCATCAATGTTTAAATTTGTATCCATCGCTGAAGTTGAGGATTGTCCTTTCGTCGGCGAGTCAAACAACGCTTCCGTGCTAGATGTAGGTTTTGGATGTGCCGGGGAGCGGACACGCAAGCTCTTTCTACCTGGAATTTTTCCTGTCGGTGTTGAGAACTTTCATTTCGACGAAACATCGCGGGAATCCGGACATTGAGAAGCGGCCTTATTCAACAGTTCATAAAACTGGCAAAAACTGTTAGCTTTTCTTGCATAAGGAAGGCATATAATTTGAGTTATGTGCGACTTATTTTCGAAGTGAAAACCGACCGTTCGAAGGCGATCGGCGAAGATACACTTCCCTTTGACTCTGATTAAAAATACGTATGTTCACGATCCTCGCAGTAGGAAAATCAGACCTGAAAAAAAAATCAGGCCTCTACGGGATTCGAACCACTGACCTCTGCGATACTAGTGCAGCGCTCTACCAATTGAGCTAACAAGCCAACTGGGAGCAGGCCGTTAAGTTGATTCGCAATAAACCCGTGATGATAAATCAGATACGATGAATATATGAAGTTCATATATTTTGAACTGCGGTTATAGATACGTATGATGCACGATCCTCGCAGTGGGCTTGTTAGCTCAATTGGTAGAGCACTGCACTAGTATCGCAGAGATCAGTGGTTCGAATCCCGTACAGGCCTGATTTTTTTCAGGTCTGATTTTCGCTATTGCATAATTAGCGCTCTCTACTGCGAGGATCGTGCATCATACGTATCTATAACCGCAGTTCAAAATATATGAACTTTATATACTCATCGTATCTGATTAAAAATGTTTACAAAACTCTTGAAGCCACTCCAAATTTAATTGTTAAATCTACTCCACGAAACCGGCAAACTACGCCTTCTGGATTAACTTTTGGCCTTATCCTTCTCTTAGATTTTGATACCACATTCTCCTTGTCGTCTTACACTTCTCGCTCACGTGGAGCAAGTTTTAGTTGTTGTTTTGAGAGTTTGCATGATCCACTGAGCTCTCGCTAATGGCGCTTTCTGATTGGTTAATTTTAAGAGGCCCTGATTGACACATGCAAGACGATATGAATTTGAAAATAGGGGGTGTTTCGTTAGTTAGTGGGGTCTGTGGCAAGCCCTCCCTTTCCCCTCCGCACATTTCTACCCCCAATCCCCCTCCTTTCCCCCAGGGCTTGCTTCGCAGGCTAACAAACACCAAGAAGCTCATACTATTCAGAAGCTTATAACCCATAAGGTCATAACCTTCTGACTCCACTGTTTAGGAAGTCTCTCTGATGAATGTTATTTTATATCGCGTAGTTACTGCAGTTAAGCGTTAGCCAAAGTTATATTTTATCTTATTCTCGTTTTTATCCTATTTAAATTGTTATCATTTAAACAGGATCCCTTTGATCACAGTACTTCTGTATGGAGGGGCTATCCTGTATAAATATTCTTTATCATCATCATTATTATTATTCAACACGAGAAGAGAAATTTTCTACCTCCAAGCGGCCATGTAATATTTTTACATATTTATAAGGAAATTTTGCTCTTCCGCCGGGAAAACCAAACATTATTGTAGTACTCAAATATGGGTATCAATTAAAAAGTAAAGTTTTGTCTAAGGAAAGCCGATCGTGAGAGTTTTCATCATCGGTTTTATCTCTAGAAAAATCATACCTTAATGTCTGTAAAACTCAATCGCTTCCGTCCGACCCGATTACCAACGAAGCATTCACACACATTGACAGTGCTCGCAAATAGAAGTAGCGTAAACAACAACGCTTGAAGTTTGGTGTTCATCATCTTCAAGTTGCCACAATAAGAACGGTACGTTGAAAATGAGACGCTTATACTGAGTAAATGTGGGAATGAAGAATTATGCTCTGTAACTGCTTAATTAAAGTATTTCATTATGAGGCAATAATACTGTTTGCAATTGCAACTGTGTTACTTAGTGTAAATTGATAATCATCCGTGCGCAAGGGATAATGACAAAACTGAACACGCAATAAAACATCTTTGAGGGAGATAACGCATTGTTTGGCAACATTTACTTACCAAATTCAGCTCTCTTCCGTCTCAATACTTAGTTTTCTTTGCTGGTTTAGTCTCTTGCCGGATTGAATTAACTCAGAGAGTATAAGTAAAACAGAGTTTTCTTTTTACGTCCATCTCATTGAGACAAAAGAGCCATCCTTAATCTTTTCGAAAACAATCAATTAACAACTAATTATGATAGTAAATGGCCTCTCAAACAATAGCTTTTGTTTACAAAGGTCTAAAAACTTTTTACGCCAAAAATCATGCATTACTTTCACCGATATTCTAGTGCTTTTTTTTTCGTCCAATTTCCCTTTGTTGGTCTTTTATTTACATCATTCTTAGAAGTTCTTTACCGCAAATTTTATTCATTAATTGTGCCTAATCTTATCCTTTAAATTGTTTGATATTGCCGACGGTCTCCATTTGTCCTCAGATCTCGCACGACATCTGTAGGTGTCTTGTGCCCTTTTTTTTTCTCGATTTTCGATTTTCGATTTCTAATCGAGTAATTGTAGTAACCGTCTTATCATTTGCAATTCTACTATAGCAACAGGCCCAATTAATCCCCTAGCTTCCATTCTTTTGTTCGTTTCCTTTTGTTTGAAAGTAATTAAATAGCATGTTTTGTTTGGAATGCAGAAGCATTTTAGGCCATCATACAGATATTGCTTAATTACTCGAAAGCTTTGTAATGCATGAAAGCAAGTCTTGAAAACTGAATGGAGAGTTCTAGACTGAATGAGAACTCTTAGTTTCAAATTCCCGGAATATTTTCAAAATGAAACAGAAAAATTGAATTTCAAGCTTAATTTAAAGCTGAAAAGGAAAAACCGTGACGGTTATCACTTGTAATGCAAACTACCAGTAATTACGTTCTTTGTTTACCTGAGCTAATAAAAAAAAAAAAAAAAAAAAAAAAACTCTTCAGTGATCAGTGCCAGTTCTTCCAGCCCCGTTGGTTAGGAGTCCCCTATACTTTTTACTTAAAGTGTGATTGGGCGATTTTTTTTTCTCGTGAACTGATCGTGATTTTACTTTTTTTTAAAACGTAACCCGTGAATTAAGAGCTGAATTAAACGTGTTTCGTGAAGCATTTTGTTCTGCGTGAAGAATTTCTATCTATTTAATTGTTTTGGAAGTGTACGGCTGTGGTTAGGGTTTTGATCACGGTTTTCAGTGACAGGAGGTGGACTTGATACGGATCGATAAAAGTCATAAAACATTACCAATGGTTTTTTTATCATTATCAAGTTGCCACTCACCGAACAGTTGGAAACGAAACGCTTGTATTGTATACTGAGTAAATGTGAAAATGGAAAATTATGCTCTGTAACTGCTTAGTTAAGGTATTCCATTATGTAGCAATTAACATTGTTTGTGTTACTTGGTGTAAAATGATAATCATCCGTGTACAAGTGGTAATGGCAAAACTGAACACGTAATAAATCTTCTTTGTGGGATATAGCGCATTGTCTTGGGAACATTTAGCCAAATTCAACTCTCTTCCATTTCAATATTTAGTTTTCTTTGCTGCTTTATTCTATTGTGAATGAGGTAAATGCGAGAGTAAAAATATACCAGAGCTTCCTTTTCACCTCCAACTCATTGAGACGAAAGAGCCTTTAATCAATTCGAAAACGAACAATTAGCGACTTGTTATCTAAGTAAATTGCATTATAGACAGTTGCCTTTGTTTACAAAGGGGGAAAAGTTTTTCCGCCAAAAATCATTTCGACGTTATTCATTATGAGTTCGTATTTTTTCTTACCGTTGCATTTTTCTTTAAATTGTCTGTTATATCGGCTTCCTTAACCAGCCATTTGTCCTCGGATCTCGTGCGGCGTTTGTAAGAGTCATGTGTATATCTTTTTCTCTTTATTCTTTCAATTTCTTAACGTATAATTGTAGGAACCGTCCTATTATTTGTAAATTTATTTAACCAACAGCTTCAATTTCAACTAACAGCTTCAACTAACTTCCATTTTTCGGTTCGTTTCGTTTTGTTTAGAAGTATATAAAAGAGCATGTTTTGGACATGTACGAGTATTTTAGGCCATCATGCAGATAATGCTTCATTGCTTGTGAGGCTAGTGAATTTTTACTCAAGCACAGTTGTGAATATTTATTCAATCAATCAAGGTTACAAAGGGTAATGATTTTCGTCGGATGGTGGTGATGACTTTAAAATCACAAAAATCGGCAAAAAGGCCTAAAAAAAAAAAACCCTTATTTTGAACAGTCCAGTACATTCCTGTGCGTGATTCAAAAGTTCACAATTGTTTCTAAACATTCTTCTCATTAGCGATTTAATGTAAACTAATCAGCATATAACGAACGCTCTAGCTATCCTATCATCTTTTTAGTCTTTTTTTATCTTCTCAAATAAATAGATTGAAACCTTTGGTTTTATTATGTTGAGATTCATTCAGTACTGAACATGCACTCTTTCTGCTTAGGTTTAGTTAAGCAGTGAAATAAAACTGAAGGGACCACTTAGAGGTCCTGAGTCTTTGGGGGTACTAAAAGATAATTTGGTTTTACTAGTTTATACATAAATTGCGGTGTTTCACAAGGATTTCCAGCCCTGAGAAAAGCCGTAACAACACACGTATAAAAACTAGACCTATTATGTTTATATTAGACCTATTACGTCTATATAATAAACAAAATAATACATAGTCACTTAATCATGGTCACTTTTTCGACTAAAGGACTTCCGTTCGGACAAGCTGACTCCTGTCAATCTTTCACTCGAAGTTGGTTGAGAATCGTCTGTAAAAAATGAAATTAGTGATACGTGACCTGCATACTGCAGGGATCAGTAATGTAAAACAAAATGTAAATAAAACTGAGGTAAACGCGGGTTCCGATGTTCTACCATCGAGCAGAATAGAACCCGATTGTGAGAGAGGTCGTAGACCAGGTTTAGAAGTTACAATCGTCCTGCACATTGCTATGGTCAGAAATTTCGCAGGCATTTTGTGTGTGTTTGTGTGTGTATATAGAGAAAGATGATAAGTTTTGAGCTGGGTTGTCGTCGATCATAAAAATTATCATTCATTTGTCACGGCGAGGAACAAAACAGAAACCCGATTCCCTTTCCCTCCGGGAATCGTCGAACATCAGGCTTCAATTTTAAGGTTACCGTGCACCTTTAGGAGTGTCTCGCGTGCAAGCGATGTAGCGCGTCCGTTTAAACTGTAGATATCTAATTAAAGCTTATAGGACTGGCTATCAGACTATACCAAAAATTAAAAAAAAAGAATGAATTGTCGAATTTTTCAAGACTTCTAAATGCGAGCGCCCGAATCACCTTTTGAACGGTAATGTTAAAGCGAATTTTGTTTTTCGCTTATTTAATGCGTTCCTTCGTTTCCGGGGCCAAAGCGCCAAAAAAACGTGTCTGCGATTTGTCATCAATTTCAGTGAAAAGGTACAGAACATTTTTGAAATAGGATTAAAAAATGTGGAGTGATCGTACAAAAATCGCTCTTGAAAAAAAAGTATTTAGAAATAAAAAATTCGGAGAAACGTTTTTGTTGTATATATATAAAACTAGCTACTGTCAAAATTTGAGACCAATCGAACAAATTCCCTTTGACTTGTAGCTCTTAAAAGGTGATTTGGGGCGTTCGCATTTAGAAGTCGTGAAAAATTCGACAATTAATTTTTTTCAAAATTTTTGTTATAGTCTGATAGCCAGTCCTATAAGCTTTAATTTGATATAGGGGTTTAGATATCTACAATTTAAACCGGACGCGCTACATCGCTTGCACGCGAGACACCCCTGAAGGTGCACGGTAGCCTTAAGCTCTATTGCCATATGACGTAAATTTTAAATGCTCTGACGGCTTAGAAGATGTCCACAGTGTCGTTGATGACAAGGTTCAATTTTCAAAAATGAGTGTTTAAACTTTTGGATCGAAAACGCTTGTTCAATTCGATTCATGTAGAGTCCAGTTTACTTGAAATTGTTTCAATACTTAAGAGGGACAAGGTAGTTAGATGCTTGAAATAAAAAGTGAATATTTAAATTTCAGAGTCGATTTTCCTTTTCATTAAAATTTTCAATACATTTTGATAAATTTTTTAAATATTTAATTTGATATCTACAATTATCATTTTTATCCTGGGCTAGTTAAGAAATTGACGTTTTCTCCATGATTTGAAAGATCGGATTCTCAGATACAGCATCATCAAGCTTCCCTGCTTCGACTGATCCTCGGCATGTTCCTTTCGCAACATCACAGGGGTCGAGCGCGTACAAAGTCTGGGTCCTAAACACAAACAAAACAAGGTTATAAAAAGAAATCACGAAACATACTTGTTTGTCTTAGCGTGCATGGCCCCTAAACCACAGGGGTCTTGAGGCCAGGGGAGGGGAGGGAGGGGGGAGGGAGGAGCTATACTTGGATTATACATCATACGAAATAAGAACGAAAAAAAAACAATAACAGCGACGGAATTATTGTTTCTTTACCTCTGATGCAATTCGACGGTTTTCTGCTTCAAGTGGTGTATCACTTCCCCCTCTGGACAGCTTATAAAAGAAAATGTAGAAGAAAATACTTATATATCAAGCGAACATACAAAAAGAAGTAAAGTGTGATATGCATGATATAAAACAACCCCTTGTTAAGATAACTTTTGGTATCATGCATGTCGATTAATAACCGGAACTGAGAAAACTTGCTGCTGCAAACAGACACGGACCTCCTGATACGGTATTCAGCGCCCTTTCCACTCTTGAACAACCGAGTTTCTTATATTTTTCCTCTTCAGAAGAAATCAGTCGTAGTGCGTGTAAGGGTGCGTGCTTGCGTGCGTGGAAGCGTGTGTGCAGGTTCACGTGCGTGCGTGCGTGTGAGCGTGCGTTCTCTGATTGCTCGACCCTCTTTCGTTCCTTTCTTGATCGTTCTTTCGTTCGTTTATTTGCAATAGTTCGTTTTTATCCATTTACATTTCCAAAAGAACCGTTTGCTGCCTACACATTTTCTTTTGACGCAAGCATTTTATTGACCAGGCCAACGCGTCTCGCTCGCGTTTCCTTTCTCATAAGTTAGTCATTTACCTTCCCAAAGAACCTTTTGCGTCCAACGCACTGACTTCCCGGCTTGCATTGCCAAAAACAGTCGCCCCGGCCCACCAAGCAAGTCAGAAATATAGCAGTTAGCAAGAACATTCGCAGTTTGGTGTTCATCTGAAATGAATCACAACGGAGAAAACTTGCCATGAGAGGTGAATGAGCTCAGTAATCTCAACGAGATGACATCAAGCTTCTACTAAAGATGTTGAGTGCCTTGTACAGAGAGGAAATTAGTAAGTGCGTAACCTTAACTTTTAAAGGTAAATAGTGTTTGATAATAGCTTCCTTAACAAAAAAAATTTAATCGAAAGATTGATCAAGTCGAAATTGCTTAATTTTTTAAAAAGTTTTAAGTCTTTCTTCTCGATGCCTGTCCCGGCTTCTGAGGGATAGTGCTACTTGCAGCTACGTAATAATAACATTTCAGCTATTTGGAAATACTTGCCGCCAGTTAGAAGTCTCCTAAACGAAATAGTAGTCCATTGTAGGTCTTCTCAAGTTTAGCAGTCTTGGGTTAGGAAGGCAAGTTATAAAAATTATTTGGTAATATCAACTAAGTTGAAATTGTAAATTGGCCACCGTATAGAGTTAAAAAGCTGACGTTTCGAGCGTTAGCCCTTCTTCAGAGCTCTTTACGGTGGCCAATTTACAATTTCAACTTAGTTGATATTACCAAATTATTTTTTCACCCCCACCGACGCAGCACCACAGTTTCTTTAGAAACAACCCCCTTTATTCAAGTTATAAAAATTATTGCCAACTTACATTTCCAGATTTGTAGAATTATCTCTTCCTATAATACTTGGGGTTCACTGATGAATACCGGTCACTTCCTTTTGGCCGGATCACGGTTTGAACATTTGCCTGCCAAACATAACCGAAAAAAAAAAATTGAAATAGATTTGCAAATATTTATATCCCAACTGGGCGTATAAGTTCGAATGAAATGAAGGTGTGTTGGCAATTGTGACAGTTTAATTTCCGATCTGTGATGTCGTTTCTCCAATTTCCGAAGTGAAATGCCTCATTCGCTGGCAAATTTCCGTTCCATGTTGCTATTAGAGGAGATTTGCGAAGGCAACAGTTAAAAAAAATATCTATAGTAACAATGAGTACTCAATTTATTGTGTCTGTAATATTTGCTTTGGAGATATAAAGGCGGTGAACAACGATAATAATAATAGTCTATATCCAAGTCCTTCAGCTTTCAGCTGGTTTTGTTGTCGTTGTCTTTTTTTATTTAGAGAAAAAGAACTCACTTTGGAACTGTTTTATTAAAAACGGTTATGAATGAATAAAAAGGTCATCGATCCTTTTTATAATTTACTTTCAAAGAAATGTTTTTTTCAGAGACATGCAGAGAAACCAAACAAGATTTTGAAAGGAGACATTTGCTTCAGAACTCTGTAGCTTGAGAATCAAACTAATGTATGTTCTACCTCGAGATTTGAAGAATTATGTTGAACGTTATCAAGTTGCGGAGATTGCTCCTTGATTGTTCCTGACTTTTGAAGTTCTCTGTTTGAGGAATTTCTTTGAGACAACAACAAAACCGGTCATTGAGGAAATTTCTCGTTAGCGTTTCTTTAAACTTGTACTAATAAACCCTGCCTTTGTAAATCAGTAATTCAAACACCAGCCGGTAACTTTCCGTCGCTTCTTGGCGGCCAGAATTTTCTTGTCTGTTCGAGTTTGCTCAGAAGGCGTTCTGTTTCCGTTGAAGAGAGAGACCTGCTCGTATCAAAGTGGGCTCGTGTAATTTACTTGAAAGGGTTTAATTTTGTATACATGGAACATCTGCGGATGATTTTAAATCTCTAGGAAATACTTATATTCATCATTACTTTGTGGTAAGGACATTCAGTAACCAGAATCTTTCCTCAAAAATTTACCTTGTGAACTTTAAAAGCCTTTTGTAAAATCAGTCGGGATACCAAAGTTGCATCGTCTGTCTCACTGAAATTCCCCTGTATTTCATTAGTGAGTTTCTAAAAGACACGTTTGTCTCGTCGATTTAGAGCGTGGGGGTAAGTTTTTTTTCCTTCTGGGTTAAAATAATTGGCGTACATAAAAGGAAAGGAATATTTTTATCAAATTGAAACCAGGCATACCACTCGTTTTTGAACAATCGAAAAGGATATCGGTGTTGTGCAATGCAGATGATGTAAAAGTGGACGTAGTTTTCGAATTCTGAGACATTAGCATATCGTGTATAGGAAAAAAAGTGCGACAAAATTTCATTAAAAGTATTGTAGAAAAAAGTGACGGCTTCAGTAAAAAGTTACGAGGTTTTGTGAAATCCCGTTTAAAAAATTCAATGTTAACTCTCATGGATGACATAAAACGGCGTTTTTACAGTAACAGAAGACACCAAAATTAGATTTGTAAGCAGGTTACTATTCCATTCATTAACTGTCTGCGCCCTAACTTCAGTGTGCATATTCTCCATAAAATTCCCTATACATTTCCACAGGTGCTGACAAAGAGAATTTACGACGATCAAGAGCTGCTTTAGTTGGTGATCATTTCGTCTATTCTAATACTGTTGGGAGAAATCTAGTCTCGATTACCAGCCGCTTTTCGGGAACCGGAGCCCACGCTCCTCCCCGAAGTCTCCTCTCGGGGAGGAACGAAAAAGACCGGACCCGAGAGAGCGGCGGAAATCGAGCTTCGGAGAGATCATGATCTTCATGGCAAAGGTGATATCGAAAGGAGAAAATATATGCTAGTCACTCTTAGAGATCAAGGCGTTAATTACGGAAAAAGAAAGTTTGAAATTCCATTCAGTTCTCTGAAATAATGTCGATATGTGCTTTGATATAGGTGGATTCATGCTGACGTCATTGTTTACATTTTTGCTCATTTGTATACGGCTTTGCGTAAAGAAGGAAGCATGTTAGATACAAATTGACTTCAGTCAGCTAAAGAGCTAGAGAACCTTAGTACATGGTGAAATTTTTAGCTCCTTGGGTGTAATATTCAAGGAGAAATAGTCCATCAAAAACTGCAAAATTTCTGGGTGGCAAAAGCGCTAATGAGCTCAGACATTCTATGTAAAATTCTGAGTTTTTAAACCCGTGTTGTACAAAAAGTATTCAATGCATCAGGCTCGTATTCATTGGCCGAGTTAATCGTACTTTGACCTTTCGATATTCAGAACTGATTTATTTTTAGCCCCATCAGAAACTGAATTGCTTATGCTAACGAAGCAAATATTGTAAAGAAGGATTTCCCTATTGTCAAAGCGCAATATGTGGCCCCAAGCATTTACCAGATTTTTGTAGAGAAAAACTTGACAGTTGACTTAATATTCATGGTAAAAAACATCTGTGCATGTAAACGTTAGTCCGTTTTCCAAAATTTCTACCCACTGTCAATTCATTGAACTATTTCCAATTTATCTCGCACAAAGATTTAGCTGAGTTATTACACCTTTCTGTCTTAGCAATTCCTTGAATTTTCCCATACAGGCCTTTTATTTCTCAACGTATCAGCACACTCAAGGCTGGGAAGTGACGTCACATAAAATGTTCACGTGAGAGGCACGTGGGCTAAATTTCAACACAAGGTCCGTTTCCCGAAACGCCCAGTTAGACCGTCTGGCTTACGTTCCGAAGCCGTTTTTCAGTAAAAAATCTAATTCTAAGGAGATGTAGGGCGGCTCTTAGTCGTTCTGAGAGAGTGGTTTTTAAAGAGCAGTTTACAGATCTTTTAAGGACCAGTCATTATTTGGTCAGGGAAGGGAGATCGGATTTAGGATTTAGGCCTAGGATTTAGGGGGGATCACATGGTTTTCATACGGAACGGACGGGGGATTAGTGTTTGCAAACAGAGATAAAAGAGGGGGGAGTCATAAGAGTACAACAGAGCCTTAGAGGGGTGTCCCAGGTAAATTATATTTTGACACAACCAAAATTCTTCAAAACTACCCCCCCCTCCCTTAGGTGATAAAGGGATTGTGGAGAATTTGAAAAGTGCCATTCTCAAATTTGAATTCAAGACCAAACGCAAACCTCGAAAATAGCACACAGACCTGCACATGTAGCTCGGATTAAGAACTTTTAATGATATGATCATGTCACTGTTGAGTTGCCTGGCTTACTTTTACCCACACTGGTCAACATTCTCTTAAATTTTCTAAGCTTACAGATCATTTTGAACACTAACAAAACAGGTGATATAGCTTCATTTTAAAACCTAAATTATTGACATTTTTAATTTTTATCTTTAAGTTTGATCAAGTTTGGTACAGGCGAACAAAGGACTACTATAAAGTAACGAAAAACGCATCCACAAAAATATATATAACTTTGAAGTCCTCTACTGCTGAAGGAAGGCAACCTTGAACCAAACTTGTTGTAGAACTCCTCCTTGATTAGCTTTCATTCAAATCCTTTTCTCGTTGTTGGTCAAAGTATTTCTCTAGCCTTCTCCATGACTGTGTGGAAAATAAAATGCACTTTATTTAGAGCTTTCGTATTACTCGACAAGCTGCTGTCTGTTATCACTTTATTTCTCCATTATCCTGTTTTTCTTTCCACCCTCCGCCTTCTTTACGAAAGGGATATATTTTCCGCATTTGCAATGAGAACCGGTTTCTTTCGCGATGAATTTCATTATGACTGATGAATCGATATTCCTCACTGTTAAATTTTCAACTCCGAATATCGCATTTCTAATGTCCTGATTGGTTCACACAACCCGGGTTATCAGCTCATATTCCGAGTCACTTTATGGAACTGCATTACACTAACTGTTGCAGAGCTGAAAAAAGCTCCAATCAAACAAACGTTCAGGATTTAATGAAGTCTAATAAAACAGTTATTCCATTCGCGCTTATTAGATATGAGATGTCTATTTACCATCTCATATTCAAGGCGCGCTCATGAAATAATTATTAAATATCGACATCCAGCTCTACAACAAAATGGAAAAACGATTACTCAAAATGAAAAAGAAAATTAATAAAAATCATTGTTTATGCAATCCACAGGTGTCAATGATACGACAGAATGGATGATGAAACATCCGGTTTTCAAAAGTAAATCATCTTAAAATTGTCCACGTTATCAAAGAAATTACCTCATATAATGTTTAATGCTGTCTTTAAAATTATGATCAAGTACAAAAAAAAAACACCAATTTGAGAATTGTGCATTTAAAATTTTGAAATAAAAGAGGTCAGGAAGAAGCTTAAAGTTTGTTGATAAAATTTGTCGTCCATTCTGGCCGCGTTCCAGACACTTTAAAGAGCTTTTCTGACTTAGTCCAGCAAAGAAATTCTTCTTACAAAATATGCAGGTCCTGAAAGTTATCAATAAAACTAGGATTATAATTGAAATGGAAGTAAAAAGATATTATATTTCAAAGCTCATCCTGCCCACATTTTTGACCAAGCTCTGTTCTCAAGAGAACTGGCTTACCAATCAAAACAAATTGTATAAGTTTGCGACGAAAGCCTGTTAACCGAAAAGGGTGATTGCCCTACTCAAAACAATAAGATGTTTAGAGAGCTATCACGGGCAGTGTTCAGTGAGACCCTCCAATGAGTTTAGCTCATTTTGAATTAAAAACAATCCATACGAATTCTGACTGAAGATCCTTACCTCGTCTAAGATAATGTTATCACCACGTTTACGCAGAATATCACGGTATATGCGTTTTGACTTCTTTGTTTCGAAACTTCTGAGAAACAAATTTCTCATCTCCTTTCGTTATAAACGCCCAGAACAAGATGACTAAATCCAGAATTGCTAGAAATTGAAATGATCTCGACATTTTAAACCTGAACAACAAGAATCCTGGGCAACTCTTCGATGAAAAGTTTCTCAGTTAGTTTTTTGTTTACTTTTTTTGATAACGGATCATAGTAGCCATTTCTGACGATGTTATCGGCTTTTATAGTATCCGGTTTTATTTGACAGCCTTAAATTAAGGAAACCTTTGTCTACTCATTCGTTCGAGAACAATGTGAAAGAGAAAAGAGACAGTTAAATAGTTAAGAATAAAGAAAAGAGAAGACGATTTACAGGTGTAAATTACAAATGTTGCTTTTATCAAACGATGAAATTTAGCGCAAAGTACCATGATGTATCCATATTTTCAAGTCTCGAGGACAATACCGTTTAAAAGAATTTTGAGAACAAATTTAAAAGCATGTCAAATCGCCCGAAAAAAGACACGACAAAAATTAATTTCTCAGTGATTTTCTTAAACACTTTTAATTAAAATAACGGACATACCACCCACAAGCTGTTTGAAGTACTAGCTTATGATGTATTAATGAGCTGTAAAGATAAAAAGAGCTCCTACTTTTACGAAACTTATTAAATTAGTTTATCTCAATTCTTAAAACCTTTGTCAACTGGATTTAGGGAAACCAGCAAAAGTTTTCTTGGACTTTCGTATTTTGATATTTGAACGGTCCACAATAAAAAGAAATTTCTAAATCTATGAGAGAAGTTGATATCATCTTCATAAAGAAAGCTGGGAAAGATGTATTTCACTGAAAGACGGACGGACGATTCAAAATTTTCAGGGTTCAGAGAAAACTCCGAACAACTTTTATAAGCAAGTTTCGATTCTTTAACAACTTCCTTCAGTCTATTACGACAATGGGTAAGCCATTCAAAATATATTCTACACTAGGAATGTAAAGAGATCAATTTGAAACCTTAGGTAAGAAGAATAAGTCAGATTCTTAGACACAAATGATTATTAAAATTTCATATACAATAACTCCGACCTTTTTCCAAGTTCGCACGTAGGTAAGATGTAAAGTTCTTTGAAAGGGGGAAGTGGTTTGCGGTCGATGTGATTAAGCTACTTTGATCCTTGATCATGACAAAACAGTGCTTTCCATGTAACCGGCTGAACAATATTCTCTCTTCAATAGACTGATTCTTCCTTAAAAGACACGTGGCTAAGCACAACTCAGGATTTGTTGCTACTTTGGAAAGAGAAACCATCTTTGGCAAAAGCTACCTAGAACCTCCAATCCTAGAAAATCCAATTGTCTAAAACATATTTGCAAACGACAAAAAAAAAAAAAGAAGAAAAAAGACAATGAAAACGCTATAAAGAAGCTACCTACTGCCTCATGGAAACAAAAAACTAAGGTTCAAATGGGACCGCCCAGACTGCTGCAGGATGACTATTACCTTTAAAAGGACACTTTTACTTGGTATTTCGCTTGGAAATCCTTGAGAAAATTTAATAATATGAAAGACGGGATTTCTTTGGTTTTTGGGAACCAAACCGATTTGTGAACTTCCGTTTACCAAACACCGCGTGCTCAATATCTGTTATCTGGAAACGTATAAGAAAATCCAATTGTCTTAAACATATTTGCAAAAGACAAAGCCCCGGTGAAAACGCTATGCCCATATAATTATAATGTTTAGGTCGATAAATGTAGTATAACAATGGCGATATTAAGAGGTATAGATCTTTTTTTCCCCTGGAACTGCCTCATGAAAACAAAAGAATTAGGTTCAAAAGGATCGCCCAGACAGCGGGATGACTTTTAAGATAATTTGATTAAGACTGAAAGCTCCCTTGAAAATAACATCAATGATCGTACATGAGCTCCTCTCAAGTTCAGCTTAATTTATGCTTTAAGGTTATCATCTAGATAGCAGTTTTGCTTTTTGATTATCTCTTTTTTTAAGTCTTTGAAATATTTTAAGATTTCAAGACATTTTTTTAGGTCTAGAATGTCCTCTCTTGTTATTATCCCAGTAGTTCAACCTGCGGTCTCTTGATAGCAATTCTTTATTTGAATTAAAAGTTTTAGATTCCATTTCTGAATGAAACGGTGATGGCACACAACTGGCAAATGTTGAAAATCAATACTTTGAATGTATTTTTCGATGAACAGAAAGCGAAAGAAAAAAAAACTATCTAAACTCCTCAGTATTTCGTCTAATAGTGGCTGTATTTTTGTCGTGTTCACATGATCGACAACTACTTCGCTAAATATTATTTTTCCTTCTTTTGCCGGAATTGAATCACCTTTCTTCCGCCCAGACTTATCTACAGGTTATTAAGGGCGGGCGGAATCCGGAAAGGGATGAGTAAGATATGACAAATGATTAAAATTAAGGCAAAAACACGTCAAGTAGTTTTAATTGTTCTACTAAGAACAATGATAAATGGGACGCATGACTTTGACTGATTCAGTGATATTTTGACTTCTCTATCAAAAATAAAATTGCCGGTGACATTGACAAAGCCCCCAAATGACTTTTGTAAACGCAAAATTTTGTAAACTTCTCATTATAAAGAACATTAAAAGGGGAAATGTTTCATCCATAACATGTTTTTTACCAAGGTTTCAAACATAAGGGAAAAGTCTACGGTTTTCCAACTATCAAATATTAGACAAGACTCGAAAAAAGACCGTTGAAAAATGTTTGGTTTAGAAACAATTATTTTTTACTGACACTTGATTTTTGCTAGAGATTGCGATTCAGTAAACTTTACTCTGATGTAAATCTTAATTTTTGACAATCTTGATGAGCCAGTTAACTCATTATCAAAGTTTACGGTTTTCTAACTATCAAATATTAGACAAGACTCGAAAAAAGACCGTTGAAAAATGTTTGGTTTAGTTTTCAATTGAGAAACAATTATTTTTTACTGACACTTGATTTTTGCTAGAGATTGCGATTCAGTAAACTTTACTCTGATGTAAATCTTAATTTTTGACAATCTTGATGAGCCAGTTAACTCATTATCAAAGTCACAATTTGAACAATTATATTCGCAAAAAATTATGTTATATATTTTCTGAAAAATTTTTTTAATCAAATTTTGTCCTTGTCCTTCCAAATTCAGTGTCAAACTTTCAACGTGCAAGAAAGAATGATACATCAGTGGTACCGGTATTCTACTTACGATGCGAGATCCTAAAACTCTCAGGACAAAAGACACAACTTAGGTGTTAAGCTGTATCATTGCCAAAGAAGATTTTAAATTATTAGAGCTTTTGCATTTTAACCAAAAATAACTTGTTACGTTTTATTAAGAGGCATATTTTTTCAAAGCAAGCACCCTCAATTTTTTCCGATTCAATTTCTAGGCATGTTCCACATTGCTTGTTTCGTAACAAGGAGCACATTTATTTTCTAGGAATGGGAAAAACTACAGAACTATTGGACTTTGAAGAAATTATTCTCTTATACTTTTTAAAGTGGCACAATACCTTTTCTTCTGAATCAAATTCACGGCGTTTTCCGCCATACCACGGTCTGTGAAATGAAGATGAAGGGAGAAATTCTCCGCCTTTACTCGGTGGGAAAACTTCCCTTGACCAGAGACTTCTTGCAACAGCAAAATTCGAAGCTAAAAGTGCTGCTGCGATAGAAACTAAGAAAAATGTTCTAAAGATGGCCGTCATACTCTTCCTTTTCCTTTTTGCAACTACTAACTTAGCTGAAACACGATTTGTTTGAAAACTAACCGCCGTGTTGGTTAAAAGAACAATCTTCTTAGCTAGAACACGGTGTCAATAAATACATCTGAGTATTCACTGATGCCAACCAATCACGAGCGAGGAGGAAGTGTCAATCTTGTTTGTCTTGAAATGGCTCCTCCCATTGAGCTTGAAAAACGATTGTAGACTCTGTAATGTACACAGCGTGGTTCTGTTTGGCAACAAACGTCCAATTCTAGTTTGAATAAAAAATATCCCGTTACAAAAATTAAGTTTTCTTTAACACTTTTCATGCCTTTGTCAACATCGTCAAATCATAAGATTTTAATAATTAAAGTCAAATGAAAATCAGAACAAACATCGATTAACAATTGATTAAAATAAATGATTGATAATTTCCTAACTCAATTTATTTGACTTTCCATCTTCAAATCTGTGTATTTGCAGGTGTAAATTATGGAAAAACAACACAATAAAACTGTTAGCAATTTTTTAAGACCATGTCTTAATCTAAGTGTCGACACAGTCGTTTAATATTGTTATCAGGTGCTGAAGAAAGCAGAGTCGAAATATCACTGTTAAAAATCTTTTTAACAAAAAGCAGAACAAGCTTTAACTGCTTTCGGTCTCCCTTACGACAAGGGAAATCAAATATCGGTGGATTTTTTTGGAGAAATTTTTTTGTCATTTTTGTAGCCCATCTATGAGATGATAAACCTCCCGAAGCCTGAGCACTAGAGGAAGAATTTCTACGTATTCTGCTTAAGCTTGAAATCAGTAAGGGCAATTATCATTCAGTATCAAAAGCGATCGAAATTGCTTTGGCTTTACCTTGCTCTGTGATTGGTCGAGATCAGTCTCGTGCCACCCTCTCAACCAATCGAATGCAAAACTAACACCAATCGAGGCTTGGCCACCCGCGTTTAGTTTGGCTGTGTTCGCTTTCAGTTACAATAGTCTCCTCACGATACTCGTGCTTTTTTCTGATTGGCTGTTGTAATTACATTGACAACAGTGGAGAATCGACGGAAATTGAAGAATTTTCATATGAACTGCTAAAAGTGGAAAAATTTAACTGAAAAGGCAACCCAAAAAGGTAGAGAGGACATGAATTAAGAAAGATTAAGAGTGTTCGCTCAATTACAAACGACTGCATTCGGATATAGATATATATATCGAAACTAACGACAAGCTTTTTTTTTTTCCAATTCCAACTTGGGGCTGCATATTTTTATCATTTACTAAAACAGATTTCATCGAAGGAGCGCTCTGATTGATTACTCAATCTCCACATATTCTTTGCTATTCACCTATGAGCAACGCGTGTAGGATTTGCGCCCGAAAATGTTGAAATTACGTTACAGGAATAAATAGAAAGGGAAGGGGCCTGAGGTGAGTGACATCAGGCCGTCTAAGAATTAGAATTAGCAGACGTGGCTGGCGTAAAAAGCTGAGGGGTAGCAGGGGAAACACAGCGGTCAATCACTGGGCAGGCGCGAGGGCATCAATGTCGGTAATACAAGGAAAACATAAGAAATAACCGCTGTTCCGTAAAATATGCGAAAGAAAATTGAAACGTTCATAGTAATCTGTTAAAGGAACAAAAGTAAGGAAAAGCAAAATTCGAGCCTGATCAAATCAAAAGTTGATCTACCATTGTTTTGAGCTTTACCGAAAAAGTTACACGGTTCTAAAAAATCGTGACTTAACTGCCTTGTGTAGTTGTTGGTAACTCGTGTGAGATAACTTGGTTCTGTCAGCCCGAAAGCATGCCACCTAGTCGCGAATGATCATTACAACGTTTGCACATGCGTAGACGTTTTAACCGCTGTGTTGGTAAAAGGATGAGGGAATGGAGGGGGAGGGGGGGGGGGGGCTACGAGCACGAAGCGCCATTGTTGTTTGAATCAGTCAATTTTCCTGTACTAATGGTGAGAGACTATTTACGACAACCAAAAAATGATTACTCTATGAAAGGTGTCTTGTTGACCCTCCATTGAAAGGCTATTTTCAATCCAAAATCGCAATTCTTTTCAGTACAAATCAATGAATTGACATTATGGATTATACGCGCAGACAATTTCTTTTTCATTTCATCAGCAACAAAGCCTCAGAAGTCAGAATAATGTAATTTTTCCAACAGAGCAACGCACATTTAATCAAGACATTACCTTAAATTAAAAGCAAAAGAAATATCACTTAAAAAAATCCAGGTTTATACAAAGTCAGTTAGCGTTGATAAATTGGAAAACGCTTTCTCTCTCCTCCCTCGTGAAATATAAAACCTTTCAATAGAGCAGTTTTCAATTGAGTGTCGAAAAACCAAGACCAAAGTAATCCCAGCGACCAATCAGAGCAAAGGTTTACGTCATCATCAGCCAATGAGAACACCAAGTAAAGAGCGGAAAAAGTGAACCACGGGAAATCGCGTATGACCTGGTCGTGATTGTTTTTTTCTTGTTTTGCATCTAATTGGTTGAGAGGATGGTGCGACTTTTCTGAACCAATCACAGAGCAAAGTTACGTAAAACCAAAGCAAACCCGGATTACTTTCGACATTCAAGTGACAATTGCTCTAAACTGAGAGTCGAAGAAGAAACAACAATCTCATTTTAAACAACGGAAACTTTAAAACGCCATTAAGGCACACCAAGTCTAAATAATACATTATATCATTGCGTGGGTATGTTCTGAGTGCACAAGAAATGGAGGAATTCTTGCAAATCTATCGGTAAGACGTCCTTGATATGAATGTTGTTGCTGACACGAAACAAAAACTGTGTTTTAGTTATCGCACGAAGCTGTTGTCAGTAGAAGCATTGGACATCTTCAGACGCGAAAAATAGCAGCTTCTTCAATTCATATTTTAAATTTCTGTGGGAGGAAATAAAGAAGACAATGTATCAACAACTCTATTAGTTGCATCTAAAGCTAAAAAAGTTCGTGGGGGAGGGGTAAGGGGACAATATCCAAACAGACCACCAGCCCCACCCCAAAAAAATTATAGAATGCACACAGAATGCCTTACTTTGTTATTAACCACTGTTTTGACTGGACTGGCTGTTAGATCTCTCTTTCCCTTTCTCATAAACGCTTTCATCTCTAGGCTTTGCACCACCAAATATTGCCATCTGTTGCATACTTGAGGCTACGTCATTCACAGGATCTTTCACTGTGCGGGGCTTGAGTTTTAATTTCGGTCTGGCTGCTAATTCCTCTATTGGTGACAACCAAAAAAAAAAAAAAGTAAATAAATAAAAACAAATTAACCTCAAGTACTTAATATGTTCTTTCTTTTGTCCTTTGTCTTCAACTTTCCCTTATCTGCTTAGCTACTAGCCTAAGAGCAAATAATCATAACAAAAAATAATAAAACTAACTTCTTTTCAGTAAGTTTGAAAATGCAATTATGGCTTTAGGCTGCAATGTCAAGATATTTTAGTGTGCAAGGATTTGCTCAAGTTAAGAAGAACTTGTATCTATTCTCACCAGCTGTTGGTTCACGAAAATCATCTTGTCTTGGAGGACCTCTTCTGTCTCCAAACCCCCCACCTCCACCTCTCCCACCTCCTCCACCGTGCCTTCCTCCTCTTCTCCCTCCTTCATCCCTACCTCCCCAGCCTCCCTCATCTCTGCCACCTCCATCCCGACCACCCCAGCCACTATCGTCTCTTCCACCCCAACTGCCTCCTCCTCCTCCTCCACCACCACTCCAACCACCGTGATGACCTCCCTTGTTTCCCCAGTTTCCACCACCACCACCTACAAAGAAAGACAGACCAAGAGATGTTTTCAAACATTTCAACTTCAAATCTTGTTCTGGAAGAATGGGAATAATCATTCACTTCTCTATTGTTCCTCCTTGACTTGATCAAATTTTTACCTCCCACAAGTGACCAAAATAGAATTTCTCTTTACAACCTCAACACAATATCAAGCAGACATGTGATGGGAATAAAGAAAAATACCAATGAGGGACTCTAAGTTGATCTACTAATAAAGGAATATTACAGATGAGATCTTGGGAGTGAAAGAATTAAACCAATTGTTTTAATCCTAAGATCTGATTGCTGATAATTCCTCCTCCAGTTTACAACTATGCATTGTCTTTTATTTTGAGCCCAAAAAAATTCTGTATGGTATCAAGACAATAAGCCCATCGATAGCAACAGTTTTCTGTTTGTGTTATCAATTTACTGATGTTCTAAGGAGAAGTTTTATTTGAATCAAATTTTCAACTTTTGCTACAAATCTAACCAACCTGGTTAGCCACCTGGTTAGCTCAAGTGGTAGAGCACCAGACTGCCATGCGGGAGGTTGAGGGTTTGAACCCCAGACCACACCAACACTCATGGTCTTAAAATAACTGATGAGAATGTGCCACCTCTCTATCATATCAAGAAATGGATAGACATTCTAGTTTTCTCGGATAAGGATAAAAAAAAAAAAAAAAAAAAAAAAAAAAAAACCATAAGTCCGGTCTCCTGCATCTTCCCTACCCTGGTTCACAGGGGATGTTAAAGAACCCACACACTTATCGCAAAGAGTAGGCAACATAGCTCCTTGTGTTGTGGTCTGGCCTGTTCACTGAAATTGGGGTAGGGGACAGGGAAAACTAATTTACCTCATAGGGGACAACCTTGTCCTATTGTAAATTTACCTGCCTTTGGCAAATTGTTAAATACAAATACAAATAACTACCAAATTTTTCCTTCTCGCCATGGATACCAAAACAGTGTAAAACTACCTACCATCACCACCATATCTTCCACGCCTGTCATCATAGCCACCTAAAAACACAAGAAATAGATATAGATGTATGGCATATAAATGAATTGATACTGTAAAAACCTGCAGATAAGCCACATCCATAGATAACCCGCACCCTGAATTTAGCAGCTCAAATTTTGGAAAAAAAGTTTTTTGAAAGAAATCAAAAGAAATCCAAAGTCGAGTCTTAAGAAGTCTTCTTCATCCACTGTTCATTGAACGTAAACTCACTATTAACATTGCAACGGAAGATACTTCTAAGTCTTACCCACAATTTTAGCACTTTAACATAATGCACATGGTTTCTGCCAAATTTGACATATGATTGATCTTTTTCTGGTATTTGTTGACAGAAATTTCTTCATTCAACACAGTTTTTCCATAGATTTTTGCATTACAACAAGAACGTGTGCAAAACATTTGAAGCTTAGTAACCAGACATTAGATCGGACGTGAATATGGAAAACTCGACAACTTTTTCAAATGTTCCCCCAGATAAGCCACACTCCCAGTTTCTAGCGACGATTTTTGGAAAAAAGGTGTGGCTTATCTGCGGGTTTTTATGGTAATAATGAGAATCAACCCTTTACCCTCTAAGAGTGACCAGTATCTAATTTCTCCTTACAATATCACCCCTGAATCACACATTAAGGTCACAAGAATAAGGGAAATGATCACCAACTAAAGAAGCTTTTGATTCTAGAACAAATTCTCCTAATCAGCACCATGAGAAATGTATAGAGAACAGTATGGAGAATATGCATACTGATATTAGGGTGTTAAGGGTTAAGATAAAGACCCTCTTACCTCTGCCCCCTCTTTGTCCACCTCTTCCACCGCCACGGCCTCCCTCTCGACGTCCCTCAGCAACATCCACTCTCAGGGTTCTACCATGTTCTCCCATACTCTAGTCAACAGAAATATATTACACCAAAATTAGGAAGCAAATGGCCCAGGGATGACTGTGTGGTATTCAATGATTGTCTTTACGAGCTGAAGAAAAATTCCACAAAGTAATAGAGCCAAGAAGTGAGACATTTTTTTACCAGTTGTTATCACAGGTGGCCCAAGCTCTGTCACAGGCTCTTTCACAGTGAATGATTAAAGAGTTTGTATAGTGGTTTAGCTGGACTTGCTTTTGAGCTCCGTAAATGTAAAGTTGTGTGAAATAATCAAAGAAATAAAGTCTTACCTTCGTAGAGAGTAGTCTGTGTTGTTCTCCTCATGATTTGAGGCCGTTTTGATGTATTTTAACTTGACGCCCTAAATTAAACTCATCGACTTGACTAGATCGTCGATACTGTCCATCTTCACTGTTTTCAATGGATTTTTACAAATATCCTCTTACCCGGGGTACCTTAGTATGTGTGAAGAGTTGGTGTTAGAAGACTATGGGGAGGAACCGTTGAGAGAGATTTGACTAGGTTCCAGGTTGACCGCGCATCAACGGTCTCTCAGCTGCACAAGAAGTTCCTTCCATGCATTAGAAGAATTCTGAACGGCCGTTAATTTGAAATTCTCGCTGGATTGGTTGCTTGACAAACCGACTTTTGTGGGATTTTTTTCAGTGAACTTAAAGGGCAACTATTTGGCTTTCGTGCTGCTGAATTTTGATTCGAGGGAAAGTATTTAAGTGTTGTTTTCAAACGATTTTGGCGAGCATGTGTCAACAGAAGTTTCCGACCTTCCCGTATTTTATGCACAGTAATTTTGGGCGTCAAGCTAAAACACATCAAAACGGCCTCAAATCGTGAGGAGAACAACACAGACTACTCTCTACGAAGGTAAGACTTTATTTCTTTGATTATTTCACACAACTTTACATTTATGGAGCTCAAAAGCAAGTCCAACTAAACCACTATACAAACTCTTTAATTATTCACTGTGAAAGAGCCTGTGACAGAGCTTGGGCCACCTGTGGTTGTTATAGACATTGTTGTTGTTCATTGTGGTGCAGATAAATGAACATTCAATTGTTTGTCTCATAATAGAGAGTCAAGCTATCAATTGTATTGATCACCATGTTTCAACTGCTATACTGCTAGTCTTTGCCAGGTAATGAGGTCAAAAGTTTACATGTTGCTATTTTTTGCACCTTGGTTTGTTGTTGGTGTAGTGTCATTAAATTACATGCATTTTGATGTTCATTATTATTCCAACTAGGAAATGTTTTCCCCTTATAGGTCCAATGGGCTGTTGTGCTTTTTGATGTTAAGTGCTTTTATTAGTTCTAGACATAGACTTAAACATAGCCTACAGAAAAAAATTGATAACTTACTGCCCCATCATATGCCAGAGCTTCCTTCAGTGAATACAGGTCTTCAAACTCAACATAACAGAAGCCTGATAACAACACAATGATAGTGAATTCAGGTCTTCAAACTCAACACAACAAAAGACTGATAACAATGTAATAGTAGTTATTCTAACAATGACAATAATGGTTACAAAAATGATACGTTAATGGTAGTGGCAATGAAAATGATGGTAATGACAATGGTTGTGGTCATGGCAATGTAAAGGTAATATTGGCTGTAATGGTATAAAATAATTATGACAATGATGATGATGATAATTCATACCTTGTCAAAAATGGTACAATACCTTTGAATTTATCTGTTTCTTTATCTCTCACAAGACGAATGCTTCTGATGTTGTCCTAATCACAAAAGATGATGTTACTATTAGCTACAGACAATAGCATTTAACTGCCATTGAACATACAAAGCTTAAAAAAAGGAAGTCTGATGTTACAATTAATATCCTTCGGTGGTAATCAGGAACGTTCAGACTGTTATCTCGTGTTCTTAAGTATGAACAGCGAAAAAGTGATGACAAAAACAATTGGACAGTCAACTAATAATAATAATAATAATAATAATAATAATAATAATAATAATATAATAATAATAAACAGTTTAACGTGGAGGAACACTTAGCTAGAAGCTAGTTTACAGGTTTTCCACGAAACAACTTAAATAAATAATTCAAATTCAAACTCTCTCCAGTTTGCCAAGTCAGTTCAAATTTATAGAGATGAGAAATCATTTCATGGGTTATTCTGTCAACCACACTAGGGATCAAAGAAGACATTTAAGACATTGACAAAGAAAACATTGAACATGTGAGATCAGTTAATTTTCAGCTGGGGCACCAAGCTTTTCTTCCTATGATTTCACAATGAAATAGAAAACAATAAGTGGCAGTAAGCTCATTATTCCCCCCCCCCCCGAATTATATCCAATTAGCCTCCTACCCATTTCCTAACTTAATTCTAAACCGCCCTCCCGCATCCTCAATTAAAGCTAAACAACTGTATCATTCATAGAGACACATTCCATCATTTCAGACCATACGAATTAATTGCGTGTATGCTTCGTTAAAAGCAAATATTTTGTCAAATAACTACACTTTCAGGTGTATGATGTTGGGCCTGGTGCATAAACAAAATACTGGGAATCCCCATAGGAGAAAAGCACGCAACCACTTGTAAGTCCTCGGAAATAGAATGAGGTTAAGAAATTTATGGTTGATCGAATTTCTCGCTAAAGCTAGTTCACCAATGAGTTTTCAGCCTCAAATCCCAGGGCCCCATGCACATCGATTCCTGAGATATTTTGCACTGGAGGCGACGTAAAGAAATAGAATACCATAAAGCTCTCCGAGTAGTCGATGTACACTGCAATGTAGCTTAAACCAAAGGCCATGTGCGAAATCGTAAACTGTCGGCATTTGAACTGCCTTTGATCGTACTGAAAACATACCTTGATGTCTTGGAATATCATATCAAGATCTCCCTGGACTGTATCCGGCGGAAGTCCACCGACGAAGACCGTAAACGGGGGTTCCGTTGGAAGAGGTTTCGGTGCGCGATCTCTATAACGATCTCCGCCACCACGCCGTCTTCCGCCTCCATAAGACGAACCATAATCCCTGATAGAGACAGATTGAGCGTATTTTAGGACCAGAGGGGAAGAATCGAAAGTGAAAGCAATAACATGGCTTCATTACCTTGGTCCATCGCCGAAACTGTCGTAAAATCCACCACCTCTACCACTACCGCTGTTGTCGAAGTCGTCCGCCATGTTGACCGAACAGAAATCAGCAGTCCATAATTTTTTAGCTGCACAATGAAGGGAAACGACAAGCGTTAGAACCAGCGGCAGATAGACCTCTACTTTGTATGTCAAGTAGAATTTAGGTAAGTGTCCTGTAAGAAACTTAACATGGCCGCTATGATGAACACCTCCGAAACCAAATCACAAGGTGTAACTAATATTAACTTAACTTTAGTTGTTTACTCGAATTTTTCACTTTTTGTTATAATTAACACTTTTTTTTTCATTTTTATGGTAAAGAAACAGATGATCGGACACACCTAAGGTTTCAAGTTGAGCTGGAGTTTGTCCAATGTCTGGCAAATCCTCATTATTTGAATTGTAAGTTTTCTTTTTTTTTTGACGCTCGCTTCTTTGGTGTCGAACCTGAAATACTTTTGGCCAAATTCGCCCAAAAATTAGCTCAGATGATATATTTTGAAAAAGGAATTTCTCTATAATCAACTCTATTGTTCACTTAGAATTTAAAAGACAAGTATTTGAAGAACAACGAAAGAAGCTCTTGATTGTTAAACAAATTATCTTTGAAATCACATCAGGAAATGTGTGAAGAACAGTATGGAGAATATGCATACTGATGTTAGGTAGTAAAGGGTAAACAGGTGTTCATACTGTCATGAATATCTGTAACAAATATCAGTCATTTCCCCTATCTTTTACAGTTCTTGCTCAAAGAGGGTACTTTAAGGAGCAGTCCTTCATTAACTATCTCAAATATCTTCTTTATTGGAAGAAGCCAGAATATGCAAAATTCTTGAAGTAAGTACATGTCAAAATTGTGGCAATAAGTAGTGTAGATTGTGGATACTACATGGTGGCGAGAAGATATGAATTGTATGTTTGAGTGGCAAAGTTGTCTTTTGTTTACTTAGCATGAGCAAGGAAGGAGAAAAATATGAGAATCTCTCGGGCTCAGAATTTTTCTTTGTCACACACACTTGTCAAAATAAACAAGGTATTTCTTTACTTGATGACTTAAGTAGCTCAAAATTTTATTTCAATCTCATGATTATTTTCATTTTACTAACAGATATCCCCAGTGTCTACATTTCCTTGAGCTGCTCCAGTATGAACATTTTCGTAGAGAACTGGTAAACCCCGCCTGTGCGAAGTTCATTGATGAACAGCAAATTCTCCATTGGCAGTATTATTCCCGGAAAAGAATGAGGATCAGTGTACCAAAATCATCGGTACAAACAGGTTCTACAGCTGAGGGGGAACCATCTTGAGGGATGCAAAATGTATACCGAGAAACGTGGGCAAGTTTTGTCAATATTGCTTGGACTGAGTTGGCAGAGAATTTAGAAATGTGGGTGCACTCATATAAACACCAAGCCAAGCACTAGCTCCCACTCAGTTTTTAAGACATGCCTTTGGCTTGGTTCATTGGCAGATGTCAAGGACTTTGTAATCTTAACAGTTTGCAGAGTTGATATGGGACAATTTTTGTGCAACTTGTTATTTGGTTAAGCTTTATATTCTGAAGACAGTGCAGTAAAAGATCAGGAGACTGAATATTTTGGCAAGCCAATTTTATGCTAAGCCAGCCACATTTTTTTGGTACCAAAATTAAGGGAGTCTTCCCACCCCTACCTCATTGCCCTACAAGATCTGCTACAGCTCTCTTTAAGTCTCAAACCAGGAACACGTGAAAACAGATTCAAACAGGAAAAAGAAACATTTACTAGTTGGTTAGTGGCAGGGTTAATGGTTTGATCCAAGTTTAAGGAAGCCATGTCACTGTTTAATATTCAGCCTGTGAAAATCAATGGAACCTTGTAAGTTGTTTTATTATTGGAGTGATATGTAAACTCCAAAGTGCTGTAGATTTTTTAAAATAAAATATTGAGCAAAATAGTTTGACATTCTAGACTACTTTCAGGCTGGCAAGGTTAGCTTAGCATACCTTGTTGGGGATTGTGGTGGTTAAATCTGATCTCTACTAGACTGTTATTAGCCTGTTTTGCTTCAGTCAAAATACTGAAACTTTGCTAAAGTCTCCCTCTCTTAATTCCCTGAGCAGGCCCACATCAGTGGATGTAAATGTAAATGGCAGATTGCCTATTAAGTACTGTTTGAAACCTTGGGGAAAAGCCTGCTTTACTTCTCAATAGGAAAGAGGGGAAAAACAATTTATGGTTCACAATCTTAAACAAGCTTACACAGCTTTGCCATTTAGTCTTGTGAACCAACTGCAGACATGGCTGGTGTGTATGTGAATAACAAAGAACAAAGGCATGAAACAATCAGAATCCTACAACTCGAATTAAAATATTTATTTTTCAGTTGAATCGACAAAAGGCCCAAAAGAAAAATGCCATTTTTGCCTAAGAATTGATTAGAATAAATTATGTACAATTAATTTTAAAAATACAAATATGTAATATAATATAAATAATAATTACTAATATCCATTTGAATTTGGAAAATTTATCAATGAATGATAAGGGATTCAAACAGATGTAACACTCATTGAAGGAGCCCATAAAGCACTTGTAATGCAAGTATACCTGTGGCTATACCAAAGAACTCTGACAAACAATTTGAGAAAATGACAGCATTATAACTTCATAATCCCTACTCACACATTCAAAATGTTTTTAATGCTGGTAAAAACATTTGATGAAAGATCTAAAAATAAAAGTTCAAATATCATACACAATGTACACTAAGTAAGAAATGAATTGGCTTCATGAAATGAGTTAATAATGTAAATTAGCCATAGCAAAGGGTATCAAAGCTGACGAAGGGCTAACAATCGAAATGTCAGCTTTGAAAAACCAAATTACCCAGTTACCCCCACCGACGCAGCACCACATTTTCTCTAGAAACTTACCCTTTTTATTCATTTGTGAAACAAATTGAACTGCTGTATCTTTCAAAGCATTCTCCTTTTAACACCCTATTTTTCTCACTCTTCTCTAAACATTTCCTTTGGTACTGACAAGGGGAAAATTGGATTAACAAAAAAATGCTTACATTGGCAATCATTTCCTTTTATAACATAACCAAAGTAAAGCGTGCTTTCTGATTGGTCAATTTAGCGTCCACCAATTGCCCATGGGTGTACGCTGCTGACGTGAGCAAATGCAAAGACTATTTTTCCGCGCGCGCTTGTTTTTTCTGGTCACGTAAGATTTGTTAAATAAAAGGGAACTCTTTAGCTACAATGTACCAATGTTATGTTATAAAACAGATGGTAAACACCACAGCGTACACTATTGAGTTATGGATGCACTTGGGAGGTTTGCTAAGCACTCAAGAAGCTAGAGTCGCTCGAGGCTATCGCCTCGAGCGACTCTTACGCTTCTTTCATGCTTAGCAACCTCCCACGTGCATCCATAACTCAATAGTGTACGCTGTGGTGTTTACCATTTGTTAATTCTGGACCAGGTATTCTCATGATCTTAGCATGTGATTCCACACGTTTACTACAAGGAGAAATTAGGTGGTGGCTATTCTGAGGTTTTGTTAGTTAAGCAAAGTTTATTTGTTGTTTAACAACACTGCCCTTTTATCCTTAAGTTTATTTTTGTGGAGAGTGTCAGAGGGCTGAAAGCTTATGGTAGAAAGACATTTATCTATATCAAATCAACACTCTTATAGAGAATCCATGAGGCCCAGTGCTTGTGTAAAACCATGGTTTGGGTTAGACCTTGTTTAATAACCAGGCCTTAGGGTTTTAAGGGTTAAAAATGAAAAATTATTTATTGTGTACATCACAGAAGGTATGATATGCAAGTGTTGATGAACAAGCAGCAACCTAAACAACAGGAAGTTCATTATGCCAGACCTATATCGATAATGATCAAATAAATCCCTCCAGGATTGATGTAATTATGACAATGAATAAATTTAAGACAAACAGTTAAAAATCCATCTAATTCAAAATGATAAAGAATAAATTAACAATAAAAACATTCCTCATCAATCCTTCAATACTTGTAGAGAACTAAGAAGCTCTGTTGCCTTGACAGCTTCACTCTCAGGAACCTGGAAAATGGAAATAGAATAGTCTTATCACAGAAATTCTTCTTTCCACATCCTTATTTAACATAACCAAAGTAAAGCGCGTGCTCTGATTGGTCAATTTAGCGTCCCCCATTTGCCCATGGGTGTACACTGCTGACATGAGCAAATGCAAAGTCTATTTTTCCGTGCGCGCTTTTTTTCTGGTCACGTAAGATTTGTTAAACAAAAGGGAACTCTTTAGCTACAATGTGTTAATGTTATGTTATAAAATAAAGATAGCCTCGAGCGACTCTTACGCTTCTTTCATGCTTAGCAACCTCCCACGTGCATCCATAACTCAATAGTGTACGCCGTGGTGTTTACCATTTGTTAAGTATTAAATTTCTCATGACCAATAACCTGGTAAAGTTTTCTTGCAAACCTGAATTTCAAATGATTTAAAAAAAAAAGCCAACTTTAAGTCCTGTGGAAACTAGTAACAATAAGCAGAAATTCCAACACTTTAAAACAAAGAGGGGATGTTTTGGGAGTAGCAAAGCTGCCACCATGAGCACCAAGTGCAGGAGACTTTGCCAAGGAGATGGGGGATGAGGTTCCAACGGCATCTCCTTTTGGAAACTTTAAAACTTCAAAAATCATACAGCACCACAGACAAGCACAACCCTTGCAAAAGATCAAGGCAATGCTCCATGAAAAAAAAAACAAAACAAAACAAAAAACAAAGGCTCATACTAAGATGCCAGAGAAAATCACAGGAGGATTGTTCCAAAGAGACTAGTGACACAGGGAACATTATCTTCCTTTGCCAGAGGAAAGTTGCAAAACACAGGGAAACATTAAACTTAAATGAGAGACTGTGTACAATCACTGAAAAAGGGGAGATTCCCAAAATGGAAGGGTTAAAAGCTATTTGGTAAATAAACCCCTTTGGGCGGCTGGTAATTGTTGGCTGATAATGTCCGCGGCTGAGTCCGAAAAATGAATATTTGGCTGAGAAGCGAAGCTTCGAGGGCAAATATGAAAATTTGAGGACAACCTCTCAGCCAAGACATTATCAGCCAACATACCAGCAAGCCAGAACGGGGTTTATTTATTTTATAACCCTCCCGTTAATTTTCACATCGCAATTAAACTGCATAAACACAGTAAAAAAGCCAGTGGTGATCTGATGGCGAATGTGCGTGATTGATGCAAGCAAGCAAAAAAAAAAAGTTTGGTTTCCTTCTATGTATATAGGAGAATGGAAAAGTTGAAACTTTTGTGTTGACTACGTTTCTTTTTCACAGAAAAAATCGAAGGACAAATATTGACGTGAACGGGGGTTATTGCATGATAACTGTCCTGCGATTTTGCACCACGTGACGTAAAGTAACCAATAAAATCACGCCAAAATTAGTGGGTGGGTTATAATTCCCAATAACCTTTTTTACTACTCGATAAAATTTTTTCCAGTGACCAGAGAGGACAGAAAAATAATCAACATGCAAGTCCAACTTGCAAACACTCCCTGAACAAATAATATTAACAGTGGTGATGGTGATGAAAATCAAACTTTTTTTGATATTAGTGGATTCTATACTATTAGCCATGATGCAGATAAGAATAATAATTCATCAAATAAATACTTTAGTAATTAAAGGAAAGATTAATGAGCAATTAAAAGTACATACCAAAAGATGATCGTAAAGGAAAGTGCAGATGTAAAAAGTGCTACATGAAGCGTCAGTTAGTGGTTCAGATAACTGAGCAACTATACCACTCTCCTCTAAAAGTAACACACAAACGGCTTCAAATTAATCCAAGGATGAATGTGAAGTAGCTGTGGGAAACTTGCCCAAAGTAACTTGAAGATTTTGATGGCAACTGAACAACAGGCAACTTTGTTATCCAAAAACAAAGATAGGCCACTAATACTGGGCACCAAATTTATCGTTTGATAATATTCCAAAGTGCTGGAGATTGAAAACATATTGAAAATCCTCTAAGAGATAAGTCTCTTGTGCAAATACAAATTGCCTCAGTACACTCCACTGTTTTTCTTTCAGGTTTATCTTTGACATTTTTAGCCCTGTTTCAAAAAGATTGATTCTACATTTTAACGTTTCCTGGTGTAACTGTTGTTGCCAAGGAAAGCTTTAAGTATGTTGTTCAAGATTACCACAACACCTCTATGACCCAGAGGTCCGTACATACCAATGTATGACCAAGACCATAAGTACTGATGTAATAAGTGGGCATTTGAACATCTGCTAAAGGTTCTGCGATCTGGGCAGCAACACCACTTTCATCTACACAACACACAACAGTGCAGTGTATTGTTACACAGTTATAAAGGAAGCCATTACAGATCACAATACTGAAACTAATATAATACTAGTAATACTGAAAATTATGATAATATAAACATTATGAGCACTCTTTCAAGTGTGCAGGCTTGATCTCTGTCATGACTGATTTGTATGAAATGCTATCACCTTTCTAATAAACATCACACATAACCAGTGTTAAGTTAGACAGTCAGTGAGTGAGTAAGTCAGTCTGTGTCAATCAGTCCATCAGGCAGTCAGTGAAAGAGTCGGTGAATCAGTGCATCAGTATATTCACCTATCTGTTGTCAGTTAGGCAGTCACCTAGCTCAGCAATTTTCTTGTCTCTTACACAATGTCTGATGTCTGGTTTAGCCACATGCACAACCATATCAGCCTGTTCTGTGTCTATTTGTGTGTACCACTCTTATGTTAACACCTTCTTCATCAAATTTTCACTCGCTCACTTCTTATTAATATTTACAATACAAAATAAAAAGACAAAACTGACCAAATCCTAGGGGGTCATCTCCAACACGAATCATTTTCCACCCCTCGTCATTGGTGTTGGTGTAGAGTGAACCTTCAGGAAATCTTTAGATTTTGAACAAATGCACATAGATAAACAAATTTCTAACAAATTAAAGCAAATTGATCACAAAATTTTTATGTTACCATCTTGAAAAGCTTCTATCACTGCAGAAAAGCTACAAACTAAGGTACCAATTTTATCATTATTAGGTGATACCACATGGTTTTTTTTTTAGTGTTGGCATGGGCAACCTTCTTCGATTCCAAAGATAACAGACCTCTAGATCGCTTACTCACCAACTGTCAAACATGGAAGCCCAGAAAGAGAAGTAAAATGATACTTTATCACTGGAAACAGAGCCAGTTGACCATAACAAGAACATGATTACAATGTCAAATAATTAAGGTGTTGTAGTGTTGGGTACCCTGTGGTACCATGCCTCAATTTCATGCCAGTGTTTTTGTAGTGTGCTTTCTTGATGGCAGATTAAACCATCCAGTTGTTTTTACAATCCAGTGTATTTCTGCCATTGAACAACACAGTATGCCTCACTCAGCACAATATAATTTTATGTTCGACAAATAACCCCAGTTAAGTGGCCCTGTTACCATCATGATAGTTCTTTCAACTCTTCTTTCAGTAAAATACCCTGAATAATATTGGTAGCACTTTTGAAAAATTAAATTCACATCACACTGAAAATAACTTTTCAATGCACAAAATCTCAAACTGTAAGTGTACACTAGCAGACAAAACAAACACAACCCTTTGACATTCGCTCCAACGAAGGGCTAACGCTCGAAACATCAGCTTTTATAATCGTAACGGTGGCCAATTTACCATTTCAACTTTGTTGATATATTCAAATTATTCCTTTGACTTTTACCTTGACAAAGCCTCACTGTCTAAAACTAGGGAAATGTCTCCTTCAACTATTGAGATGTGGAAGAAAGGTTCATATCGTCCATCAACTGGTGTTCTGGAATAAAATAAGTGATATATATTTACTGACTCATAGTGCTAGTAAGTATAGTTATCATGAAATATCTCAAGCAGAGTACAAATATCATGCAATATCGAACATTTCCAACGTTATTTTGTACTTTAAAAAACTTGTTCAACAGGTCGGCTGCATGTGCTATGCTTCTCTATCGTCTTCCCTTTTCTTACCTCGTATAAAATGAATAACTTATTGTTTTAGACATTTTGGGGTATAGTATTGCTGAGTACTTTAACTCATTGTTTGTATTTTGACTTGCCCTATAGGCTTGTCAATATACACCACATACCTGTAAAAATACACAGCAACACTATACACCAAAAGGTCTCGTAAGATACAAGTATGTGTGTTTTGACCTGTCAATTTAGCAGGCCACATTTCACTGTAAGGCCCACTAAATTTCATAACATAACTAAAGCAAAGCACGCGCTCTGATTGGTTAATTCAGCATCTACTATTTGCCCATGGGTGCATGCTGCTGACGCGAGCAAATGCTAAGACTATTTTTCCGCGTGCGCTTTTTTTTTCTGATCATGTAAGATTTGTTAAACAAAAGGGAACTCTTGTTCCAATGTATCAATGTTATGTTATAAAACAAATAGTGAACGCCATATTAGCATGTACTATTGAGTTATGGATGCACTTGGGAGGTTTGCTAAGCGCTCAAGAAGCTAGAGTCGCACTCGGCTATCGCCTCGTACGACTCTTATGCTTCTTTTGTGCTTAGCAACCTCCTGCGTGCATCCATAACTCAATAGTACATGCTATGGCATTCACCATTTGTTAAAAAAAGTTTGTTTAAATAGAGATCTTACAACCCTGTTGAATTCAGAGATATAATAAACATCTAACTGACCTCATTTTCTTGGTCCATACTGTAAGTTACAGGGCCTTATCTTTTTTTCTGCTCAGATTAATGGCACATGTGCTTCCCAAACAGAAAAACTCTTACAGTACAGACCATAAACGTGGGAAGCAAGAGGTATGTATCAACTCTTGGTGAAGAAACTCTCAAACGAGAAACTTGTCGAGTGCAAAATGCCTTGTGAAAGGAAAGAGATTCAATATAAAGTCTACACCTAGAGTGCTAGCTAACACACTTAGTTAACATTATTATTATTATAACATATTCAAATAGCAATACAAGGATAGAAAACTCCAATTACTCGGAATAGAACATCAGTTCAAGTATGGTGGTAGTGAGGCTTGGCAGCATTTGGAAATCTAGACTGGTCACATGAAATCTGTTCATTGGACATGTGAATGGGTGAATAATTGGTCTGTGTTCATCTTCAAAACAAAAACAAGAAAAAGAAAAAAAATGAAAACACAGCTTACACGTCACCATATACTAGGTATATTATCAAAACGAGAAATAAGACTTCTAAAAAAAGCATTGGAAATTTACCTGCTTTTCTTTTACTCATTTGGTTCATTCCAACCATTCTATCGGCAATAGAAAGCGTCACGCGTTCCAGTCCTGATCCGCTGTCTTTAAATATTTTATAGTTTTCAGAAAGACACATAATGGCAGTTTCAAGATCTTTCTCTCTCACCTGACAGAGAAAAAGGAGTTCCACTTCATTACAAAGCTAAATTACAAAAATCTGTTTGGCCAACAACTCATTGTTTGAGAGTGGGAAAAATCATGGTTAAAAAGCAATAGATGACTGCAAGCTCTTTATTAATATATGTGGATCAAAGTTGTTTTAATAAATCAGAAAATCCTTTGGTCTGCTTGCAGGCAGTAGTTTGTGTTTTCAAGTGCGAGATTCTGCCCGACAAATAATTGGTTGCAGTATTGGATGAGTGGAAGATCTGGACAAGTGACAAAGCAGGGAGCAGGGTAGGATTTTCACCCTTTAGTTTCCTCTCCCCCTTGCAAACTACTGACTGCAAGCAGTGTTATAAATCCTTCAATCAGGTTAACATAAATCATTTACAATTCATGACCTTTATTATAAAATTGAAGAACAGCTCCCCTCCTAAATAAGAATAAATACATTATTTTGATTATATGCTTGCAAAGAGTAAAACCATAGTTGACCGGCTGAGGTAAACAAATACAACTGAAAGACCTACCAGGACATAGTCTGACTGATAAGTGGAAATGACCAGAACTGAGATTTTAAAATCCGCTAAGGGAGAGATGACTGTTTTAACAATTCTACTGATGCCTGTCAGCTGATGGCTTCCATAGGCTCCAGCAGACACTGTCAAGACTCGCCAAATAAGGTCAGGCATGTCAATGCTCTCACTTTGTGGAAGCTCTGTAAACAACAACAAAAACATTTAAGCATTATGAGGCTTGCTATAGAGTTATCAGCATTTAATTAGACTTTATTATTTCATTTGTTTATCATACTATAAGACAGCATAGCTTTGATTTAAAATCTAATACAAACAAGTATCAACCTGTTGCATATTTTCCAATTGGTGGCTAAAGAATTTGGAACCTAGAGTGAAATAGTGTTCCTTGATTCTATTTTAATAACTTAAAGTACTCTTTCTATTTGGACCCCCTCCCCCCCCCCTTACAATTTTGTGCTCCAACCATAATGACAGATGGACAAAACACAACTTTGTACTGGTGGAGGGGAGGGGAGGGAGAAGTGAGCACTGATTCAATCAGCTAGGCAATATAAGGCTATCATACACTTAAAAGTTCAAGACAACAAATTTATTGGATGAAAAAGGAACCTCCCAATTTTGTAAAGGACTGTTGTCTTTTTATTTTCACACAGCTTACAGCCAGATTGGTGGCTGAAAAGTGATTTTTGCTGAAATATGTGAGATCAAAGTCTGCATTCTACTATTCTGTGATTCAAGCCAGAAGCTTATTTCAGCCTTATATCATTCTTTGGGGCTTAGTTAAAAGTGGATTTACATGTACCAGTGCACTGTTTTACATCAATAATTTAAACACCTATTTATTACCCCTGACTTGGCAGCAGAATTTTTTTGCAATTATGCCTTGTCAGGTGAGCTGCTGTTTCCTAATGGTTTTGCAAATCAATTTGTATATAGTAAAAAAAAGTTAAATGTCTTCACAGATTTTACACTGAATGTAATTATGTATTCTGTTGGGTTGAATTGGCTAGTGGAAAATCACCATGTAGTTTCAAAGCATGTTATGTTTTTAACTTGATTTTAATTTTGCTGCATACACCTGAAATTCGCCAGTAAAAAAATGTTTGCACTTGCCATTCAATTTTTTAATCAAAGTAAAAAATAATTCCTGGTGATGATTTTCAACTAATTAGAATATGTTTCTGATTGAAGTATAGAATGTCTACATATTTAATCAAGGGTATTTTCTGTCAATGAATGAAGTTTGTCAAAGAAGAAGCGTAAGGTCACTTTCTTCTGGAAAAAGTTTTCTTTGCTCCAAAATGCATTATCTTAGAAATAGTTAAACCACCATCCAACATAGCAATAAAGTGAAGGAGCTCAAATTTCTAAGTTTAAATAATTGCTATGCTGATAAGAAAGATAGCAAATAGCAAAATCATTTTAGAGTAATGTATTTTTAATATTGATGGCACCAAGATTCAAAGAGCTCAATCTCTTGGTCGTGAGGTAAACCACCAGATAAAGTCACTAAAATTTTGCTATGAAATTGTTGTTTTCACTTCAATTTTTTTTAAATTTGTTCAAACCTCCTGTGCTCCATATGTTTTTAGTCAGAACAGTAAATTAAAGTATCATTTATTCATTTGGCACATTTAAAATAATTTTGGTATAACTAATCACTAGGAAAGGAAGACCTTGATACAGCAAACATTGTCCTTTCATCCAACAACAGTAACAGACTTGCTAGTTCTTTGGATATTATGCAAAATTCTGGGGTTAAATTTGAATGGCCTCATCTTTTTTTCTTTAATTCAGCTTAGATTTCATGACTAATCTATTATGCATTTTTGATAACCACGAATAATTCCCTTGTTTTTTTTAGTTGTATTATGTCGCTTCATGATGTTAGGAATAAAATACAATTTTAGGCACATTGCTTTTTCTTTTTTGTAATTTTGATACTCAGAATGAATTTCTAAACAGCGGAATGAATCAAATTTGGTTGACTTACATGTAAACAGGAATAGAAAGCAAAAATTCGATGATAAATTAATTATAACCTCATTGCTTACCAGGAACAATTGATCAAGAAAAACCAAGAGTATCCACTTACGAAAATGCAAATGTTTTGAGAGAGTTATCGCAAGACGTTAAAAAAAAAAATAACATTTTTGTAGCAAAACAAATTTATGATTATATCTACATAACAGGAAAAAGTCACTTCCAAAACATTAACTGAAGAAAAATATTTCTCAAAAGAGTTCCAATTTACCCTTTTGGGGTTTCTGTAAAACAAATTATGCTGAAGCAAAACAAAGGCAAAGACAATCTAATTCTAATTGAACGACTTTGGAATTTGCAAATGAATGTATCACACACGGCCAGGATTTATAACTTTATTGATAGAATTTGTATGTGGTGAGGTTTTTAAATTCCCGTCCGGTATCCGATCTAAAAAATATATAAAATAGGAAACTTCATCTTTGGTTTCCACTCTGTTGGAATCTGCGCTGTCATGATATCAGTCTTTAATTATTTCAGTTCCTACTTGCTGTGTACGCATGCGGTTATCAATATCAGTTTTTTTTTTTTTTTTCATTTCACATGTGCATTCGAAAACGCATTCTATAATCCAGGAAAACTGACTTTCCTATCAGCTTTAACATAGTGCGCCATCCGAGGAATACACGATACTATTGTTTTTCTTGTGATCGCATTGTTTACAAACAGTATACCATGGTACCTACCTTTACAAAGTTCTTCCTCCACAATTATAGTGTAACCGTCTCTGGTCTCCGTAAAACTGAAAAACTTAGGTCTGTAGAAAGCGTGAAAGAGAATAAAATAAAACAAGTGAGTTCGTTTTGAAAATTAAAATCAAACCAGTAACCTTTTGTGAACGCTTGCGAAACCACGCAAAATATTTCTCCCAAAACACATGGCAGTCATCTTAGATCAAATTACAAATACACCGGCCAGGACATGAGGCGCTAAGGAGATTCACAAGATTGTGCAATGAAGAGCGATTCAGCAAAACTATGACCACTCCGTGAATAAAACTACGATGATCATGTAAAGAATGGAAAATATTGTTAAGTTTTCATGGATCCAGTAATTCAAGAGTTAAGTTCTCCGCATGGACCGCTTTAAAATTTGAACTTACCGTGATCGGGGTAGCAATGAAATTTTTATTAGCGCGTGAGTGTATAAAGAAATTGCATCTTTCTTTATGTTGGAAACACGAAGCTTGTGCTCCAAAATGTGGAGCTCCGAAGAATGACCCAAATTTCCATTCATCATTGTTATAGGATGCAAAAAAAATCCACAGAAAAACGCGCGTAAGTTGAAGCAAACGTGTCTCGTCCTCCTTCCACGATTTACGACTTCCCGCGGTTGGCAACGTGATTCGTCAGTCAGCTAACTCACAGGGAGAAAATGCTCGGGGGTTGGCATTTCCTGTCAATTCCATTTTTATCGATCAGGATCAGTTCCGTTTCAAAACATCTCCAGTTATAAATATCGAAGAAACAACAACTTCAGCTCGCTAGTTGGTTCAGTAAATAACGTGACAGCAATCCAATGAAAACTTCTTTCCGGTTTTTCCCGATCTTGACGGCTCTACACGTGGGGCGAGAGGGAACAAAATACCCGCGCACTTCCTTCGCCGGAAAACCTCAATTATTGAACGAAAACCAATAATTATAAGCTTATTCTGAAAAGCTATTCATACAGCGATTCATACAGTAGGCAAGCTCTACGCTTTACATCGATTATTATCATGTTAACACTGTTCTGGACTGTGGAGCGCTGGGGAAAAGATTGAAGCGTGGTTACAAGGCAGTAAACCAACATAACTAAGTAACTAAGTAGGGTCCTGTTAGATCACAAAACAATAAACAAACTCCTAATTTTTCTTGTGAAATTGTGATTTTCGATGTTTATCCGAAGTAAAAGTCCTCCTTTTCTCCTGTCAAGCTAGCAAAATAATTATGTTTTGGAAAGTATAAAGTGGACTATCGCGACAAGATCTGTTTCTCTACCCCTCTCCCAGTGGAAGCTACTTTAGTCACTGGAAGGTTTCGTCTTGGATGAAACTGTAGATAGTTGATGCAAAATGTCGATTTTTACGCCAACCAATCAAGTAAAATTGACAAATGTAGCGGTAGTAAGGCTGAAGAAATCTGGAAAACGTTTTGAGATCGCCTGCTACAAGAACAAAGTTATGTCATGGCGAAACAAAGTGTAAGTAAATGGCTTGACATTGAAAAGAATTACACTCAGTGCTGACATTGCAATTTATATTAGAGATTATGCTTGAATTTAAGTTTAATTTAGTGGCCAGTTAGGATCATTTTAGATATCTTTAATCAGAGTGACAACAGAAACAGTACATGATTGAGAAAGACCAAAAAATAGATAGCATCAACTCAGATTTTAAAAATAAATTTCTCGTGAAAAAACGGCATGGTTAAAAACAACCCTGCGTGTGAGGAAAGACGAACCGAAACAAATTTTTTGCTCATATACTCAAAACACTATTCTTTCTGGATGGAAGATTATGATGGTGTCATCTCAGTGACATATAATGTACATGAATTTTCTTTTCTGTAACAAATGCAAACACCTTGAGGGAATGGGAAGGCGCCATACCTTTTTTGCCTTCAATAAAAACTGGCTTTCAATTTCTTAAAGCACTGTACATCCCATTTTCCATACAAACTGCGTAGTTCCACACTTACTTCAACGTAATAAATTAACTCCTTTTATTGGATGTATACCAAAAAGTATTATTTTTTTCCTTCTCTTTGCACAGAGAAAAGGACATTGATGAAGTCCTTCAGACACACACAGTATTTATGAATGTTTCTAAGGGACAGGTCGCTAAAAATGACGATTTGTCGAGAGCATTTGGCACCACAGATCAAACAGAAATTTGTCTGCAGGTGAGAAATATTTGTCTCCAATTAAAGTTCCTTACAACGTAACGTGTGATAAAAAAATTGATTTATTTGGTGATGTCAAATAATAGCATGCTAAAAAATTCAAATTTTGCATCTGTTATAGATTTTAGCAAAAGGGGAGTTGCAGGTGTCTGAAAAGGAAAGAAACACACAGCTGGAATCAATGTTCAGAGACATTGCAACTGTTGTGGCTGACAAATGTGTGAACCCAGAGACAAAACGACCTTATCCTGTTGGCTTGATAGAAAGAGCTATGAAAGATATTCATTATTCAGTTATTCCAACTAGAACCACAAAACAACAGGTATGGGAAATTTTTGGTGTGTTCATTATAAAGGCAATATTCGAATAGAGTGGGGGAGGGGTTTTCTTTGCCTTGTGGTGTAACCATGTTCTGTACATCTTTCCTAAATTTTCAGAGGGTAGCAAGTAGTTGTGAGGGGAGGGGAGGGGGGGTCCTGATTCTGTTTCTCTTGGGTGAATTTTAGACATTGAAATTCATGTGTCATGTATGTAAAAGGGAAAACTTCAAATCTCTCTTCTTGTGTACCAGGTTTCAGGGAGATGTTGAAGTTTTCAAGAAATGAAAGGGGTCGTATATATTTCAGGGGACAAGTCAAGCCTCACGTTGGTTCATAAATTCATCAATCGGACTGGTCTTTCTGTAAAGTTCAAGTGTCACATATGACAATTATGGCCTAAATCACACATTACTGTAACATGTTAACCCTTTGCCAGCTTCCTCTCAATTGTCTATCCGGAAACCCACGCCTGATCTGCTTTGGAATTATGACTTATAATTACATTGTCTATCTCTAGGCTCTTGAAGTCATCAAACAACTTAAGGAGAGCATGGAGATTGAACGAGCTCAGATGCGCCTAAGGTTGATCATACCAAATCGTGAGGCTAAGAAAGTTCAAGAAAAACTTAAGCCGCACATATCAACTGTGGAATCTGAGGATTGGCAAGGCGGGGACTTAGAAATGGTAAGAAAGACTAAGGAGTTGGATGAATCAAATGAAAAGTAAATGTTCACAAATCAGTGGTGTTAAGTGGTAAAAGAATAAACTCTTTCATTAAATAAACTGTACCCTGGGTCCCAGAGGGTTTGTTTTTGTTTTTGTTGTTGTTTTTTTTTTTAGCAGCGAAACTGCTGCCAACAGTGAGAGGCAAAGCTGCAATTGTTGGCTCACTGTTAGCGGTTTCACCGCCAAAATAAATAAATAAAATCGGCACCCAGGGTGAATAAACTACATAAAGGCTGATAGTTTCTAAAGAAACTGTTTGGGGCTGTGTAGGTGGGGGTAACGAAATAATTTGAATATATCAACAAAGTTAAGATTGATAAATTGGCCACCGTTACGATTATAAAAGCTGACATTTCGAGCGTTAGCCCTTCGTCGGAGCGAATAGGGGAATTGTGGGTTGTGTGTGCTTTTAAAGGCAGAAAAAGGAGCTAAGTAATTGGTGGGAACATGGCAACGAGAAAAACACGAATAAATTAGTGGAATGAAAAGCATTCGTTGATACCTGTGGGATTTAGACTGCCGGTTTGAAAGATGAACTTTTGTTCAAGAGTTTTCCGGCTTTCCGTGCTACCTAAGTGTAAGGAAAGACTGCAGATTGCCATGTGTTGCTTAGAATGGTAAAGGTAAATTAAAATGTCTAGTGACTGGTTTCAATGTGTCCTTGTCATTCCTCTCCATATCGTGAAGGTGTTCTCGGAATCAGTCACCGAGTCTTCTGCCTGTTTCGCCAATGTAAATCTTTTTGCAATAAGTGCAAGTTATGCAATAGATTACATTGGCGGAGGTGCACGTGAAGTGATCGGTGATCTTAATGGATCGTTTGGGTCCCGATATTTTCTCAGGGTTGTGAGTGAAAGGACACGTTTTGCATTGTGCACAAGTGCATTTAAAAGTGCCTGGTTTGTCATTATTCTGCAAAGAACTTCTGACCAAAAAATTGCCTATGTTTTTGTCGTGTTTGAATGAAATGCGTGGAGGCTGCGAAAAGATAGTGCTTGTCTCTGGATTGTTTTGAATTAATTTAAAGTTTTTAAGAATGATGGATTTAACTGAGTGGTTGTGAGGGTGAAACGTGAGAGTGAATGGAATGCGGTTGGAATCTTCCTTTTGTGACGTTTGTAGTGCTAAATGTCAATCAATAAGTTGGGCGCAATGGTAACCCGCTTGAACGACAGAATCAGGGTAACCACTTTTATCGAAAAACTGGTGCATTGACTCTGATTTGTGGTGGAAATCAGAGTCATCACTACATAAACGACCAAAGTGTTAGAAACTGAGAAAAAGGAATGAAATTCTTAATGAATAAACTGCAGTCTTTTACAAGGATTTCCAGCCCTGAGAAAAGCAGTAAGTGCACACAGTGAAAAGCTAAAATTAGAATTTTTTACATGTGTCTGACATTGCTAGTCAGGTGCTCACCTTTTGTATCACTCTCATATGATAAAGTGGACCTTTTATGTCAGTAAAGGCCTATATCAGTGAAGACGCATTAAGCTAACCGCCTCCCGGTTAGCTCATTGGATAGAGCGCTGGACTGATGTGCGGGAGGTCGATGGTTCGAGCCCCGGGCTGGACCAACACTCAAGGTCTTAAAATAATTGAGAAGAATATACTACCTTTCTATAACATCAAGAAATGGTTTAGATATTCTAGTCTTCCTGGATAGGGACGAATTAATGGAGGTCCCGTTTCCTGCGGGGTTAGGGGTAGGAGATGTTAATTTCCTACGCACGAGATCACTGTGTGATGGATGTTCTCCCCTGGGGTGGGATGGGTGGGTTGTCTTGTGTTTCATACATGAGCCTCTGGCTCGGGCAATGTGGGTAACCATGCCCCACGTAAAGACATTAAACTTTGATTACTATTACTATTACTTACTATGGTGTTTAATATAATAAACAAATTAAAACATGGTTGCTTGTAGATGTTGACTTTCTCTTCAACTCAATATCCTATGAGTGTATGCAGCAAACTTGTGAGGTATCAAGTTGAACACTCAAAAAGAAATTACATATTTACATGCACCTATGCATTATTCTCTATGCTTTTGGCTTGGGTGAATTTAAAGGATCTGGTTTGAACCAATTTAATTCTTCAAGATCCTGTAGAAATTTTCTTGTTATCATTTTCATTTAATGAGCCAATCAATTGATAGGAAAAATAAGTTTTAGCTAGAGCGCTTTTGATTTGTAACAGGCAGAAAGGTAACCCAAGGAAGGAAATTAAGTAAGGGGCATAAAATTAATCTTGCTGGTATAGTTTTTTTGTCTCGTCCAGACCTTTTTCATAAACTGGGTTTCATGACAAAAAGCTCCATCAATTTAAGTAAAAAAACAATTGCAAAGGAAGCAAACCTATGATTTCACATGTTCTCCAATTCAATTTTTGTTGTTTATCTTAGGTTTGTCTCATAGATCCTGGTTGTTACAGGATCATTGACGAAACCCTCAGGGCTGAAACTAGGGGACGAGGAACACTGGAAATGATCAGTTTAAAGGACATTGAAGAAGGAGATGAAAGACTAGAATAACACTGAGAACAGAATATGACAACTTTATGCTTCAACAAGATTAAAATAAAGTAAAGCACTGTTAACACTAAGGATAAGACTCGTGTAAATAGAACAGGCAATCTAACCCTGTAACTCCCAAGATCTGATTGTTAATTCTCCCCTCTAACTGCTACACATTTCCCTGTAAATTAGTTGCAAGAATTTGGTGTTTGATCAAGGTAACAACTTCTTCCTGATTAGTTTGAGTATTCTCATTACCTTTTTGTTGGATAATTTATGGATATCATTGGGAGAAGTTACTAGTCAATCACTTCTGGGAGTTAGAGGGCTGAAGATGGCTTGGGTCCAAAATAGTGTTGGTCTTTACTCAAAGACATACAGGGTTGTTGTTAAGCACTGGCAGCTGGCAAAATTCGTTGGGTGAGAAAGAGGCAATCACTGGCTAAATTTTGGCTGGCAATCACTTGACAGATGAGTCTTGATTTTTTTTTACAGCTCAAGTGAAAAAAATATACCTTGTGGTTTGAAAACAAAAATGGGAAAATAATTGGAAAACTAGTACATCTAAGCCACAGAATTATTAAAGGTAAAATGAAGTATTGCTTTGAATTCACTGGTTTTAAAACTGTTCTATAGTGTCTCTCTCTGTTTCGGATTGTCAGAAGACAAGATGCTGCAATTTACTGGACACAGCAGGCTGAATGGCTTCCTCAACCGACAAGCCATTTTGTTAGCTTCAACCCTGGGCCTTTACTCAGATACATTTACTCAATTCTAAAATTTTTCGTTTGAATGTTTTCTCACTTTTGTACACCAAACATTTAACTTTGCAAAACTGTCTCCTCATAATTAGCTCGAGTTGAGCTCTCTTGTTTATTTCAAATTTCTTTCCATCGGGAAGAAGAATGTTTCAAACAACTCGTCATCAATCGGAGTCAAAATCTTCATCGTCATGTGCAATGGCATAATTCTTCCTTCTATTTTCTGTTGTTTTTCTGTTCCCTTTTAACACAGATCCCAGTGAAACCTCTTCTTTTTCTGCTTTCTTTATGATCTTCAATACCTTTTTCCTTTCAACTAAAATAAATTTTAAATGTAATTGTTACTTCTTTAAGTATGGCTAAAAACTTCAACACCAGTTATTTGTGTCTGTTGAATTGTCAATTTTTTCTCTAAGTTCTTTCCTCTCTGTACTAATAAAAAGAAAAAGACACCTGTTGTGAAGATTATATTTGGAGTCATTTAGCCTACGAGCTGTCTCTACAACCAGTTTGCTAATCTATTAAGTCATTTGGCAAATGTCTCGTGTCACTCTGCTAATGTTTTATTGGTTGTTTCCCTAATGTGTTGGGTTATTTCTTATGTCTTGTTTTCTTTGAAGTAGCAACAAATGAAATGTACCATAAACATACATGTACACATAAGATTGGCTGAAAATGGACCAAAATCAATCAAGTTCTGCAGATAGAATTACAAAATGTTTTGTAAAACATTAGACAAGTGAAAAAAAGATATGAGACCTTGGTGAATTGCCCTAAGACGTTGGCAGAATGACATAAGACACTAGTGAACTGGGTTGTACGTGAAATGACTTGTAGGTGAAACCAGGGGTTACTGTGTGAATGTAAAACCTGGTTGGTTGCAGTTTGACAGCATTTAGTTGGGAAAGGACAACTACTAATAATTGTTACCCAAGTTGAAGCCAATTTGAATTAATTTTTGCATTATATTATAAAAATTTTAAGTGCAATTTGGTAGCCTGAGAAGTGAATCTGTTCTCTGGCAACTGTTTTGAGGAGAGTGTTAATACAGGGAATTTTCAGTGAGATTCTTTCTCAATAATTGATAAATTGAGAGCTAATGATGTTTATGATGCTCCCATACCTTTAACTTTGGTGGGCAAACAAAAGAGGAAGGGAATGTTTTCTAACCTTAAATAGTATCATTGAAGTCACAGTTGAATACAAGGACTAACCTGGTGTTTTGCAATTCTGTAACAACTGGAGGAGCTGGTCTTTATTATGACGTATTAAGAACTTTTGACAGGAGAGAATTGTACCTAGAATGGAAGATATTCAATTGAATTATTATGAATTCCATGAGTTTGGGTCTAAATATTTTTATGAAGCACAGTCCAACACCTTAAACCTTTATTCCAATTAAGTTAAAACAAGGGTGAGCAATGCCGAGGTGCATACCAGTCTACAAGCCTCTGTGATTTCTTAAGCTGTCAAAAATACCACACAAGCGGGTCCAGGGGACCATTGACTCTCCTAAGTCAATGATCCCCCACAGGAATCAATGAACGCTTTTCATTCCACTAATTTATTCTTGTTTTTCTCGTTGCCATGTTCCCACCAATAACGTAGCTCCATTCTCTGCCTTTAAAAGCACACACAACCCACAATTCCTCTATTTGCTCCGACGAAGGGCTAACACTCAAAACATCAGCTTTTGTAATTGTTATGGCGGCCAATTTACCACTTCAACTTTGTTGATATATCCAAATTATTTCGTTACTCCCACCGATGCAGCCCCAAACAGTTTCTTTTGAAACTATCAGCCCTTAAGTCAATACTAGTTCACTAAAAGAAGTGCAAAGCCAGTAGAGGGTGGATATTATTTTGATAGCCAGTTTCTGTCTCTGAATCTATATTGGCATCAAATTTCTTCTTACAGTCTCACCACCAAATCGAACAAAAAGGTCATGAAAATGAAGAAAGTGATCGCCATCTAAAGAGGCTCTCGATTTCTAGCCAAATTCTCCTTGTCTGTACCATGAGAAATGAAAAGGCACTAGTGTGGAGAATTTGTGTAGTGATGTTAGGATGTATAGGGTTAATGTTGTGAACAATGAGCCACAAAATCTCAAAGCTGCTTTGAAAATATGTCAAATTGTATAGATTCAATTTTATGATTCCACTTGTATTTTCTAGAGTTTTGCTAGTTTTGGTAATCCAGTCAGTCAAGGCTACTTCTAAGCTGGTTTGAGTTCTTTTCTAATATCTAAAATTTAATCCAAAATTGTCAATTTTCAGTTCTTCCACCACAAGATCATTTGTTCAGTTTATGCTGGATATGCATATTCTCCATACTGTTCTTCATACATTTCCTAAGATGCTGAAAAGGAGAATTTGTTTAACATTCAGGAGCTTCTTTGGTTGGTGATTATTTGCATTATTCTTGTAACCTTAATGTGTGATACAGGGGTGATGCTGTAAGGATAAATTAGACACTTGTCACTCCTAGGGAGAAAGAGGTTGATGAAATAACATCATGTTACCTCCTACATGAAGAACACGGAACACACATGGATGAACATCATTTTTTATTGTTATGGTTCTTATGAAGGTGACTGCTGACCAAACCATCCTATAATAGTCTCTAGCACATGCAATAAATGCCACCCCAGTGACAGAGTTTAAATACTTCACTGAAATAAAACAAAAAGCAAATCAGAATGATTGCAAGTGCTGCAGTGTTAACTAGGTTTGCATTTTTGTGGGGTGGGGGTGAAGAGGGTACTTCACGAGGTTTACAATGGTTCTCTGATTCCTAACGTCCAAATGTTTAATATTTTACAAGAAATATGCAAACTTTTATAAAAGATAACCTACCATATGCATGGGCTTGACAAACTAAACCTCTTGTTTTATCGAGAAAGGGTCTCAGGAAAATGCCCCGTAAATGAGTAAAACGTCTCTCACCTTTCAATGAGCGAGCAACACAAGCCATTCCATAATCTCCATGAGCTGATGTCACGGCTTTCTTCACAGTGTCAAACAATATTCTTCCATCGATTCTCTCATCAACCTTTCCGTCTTTACATGAAATGTCCACCAACAAATACCTTAAATGCCGTAAAGAAAAATAAATTTTTAGCTTAAAGCAAGCAAGAATCCATAACTGAGCCTGACGTTCTTGCGCGGTAAACTGACCTCTTTTTAAAGCGCACCATTCTACCTACTTCCTATTCATTGTACGTAACAGATCGAGCGACTTGTCAATTTCCGACAGGTGTTCTTCACCTTGTCTACTTGGTAACCGAGCTCTTAGTTTGGACGGGACTTACGAACCTACGTGGTATAAGAATAGCTGTAGACTACGCATAAAGCATGGCTATCCAGGAAGCATGTTCGTTGATCTGTTGTTTTTGTAGAGCATTCACCTTGTTGCTGGTATCGATGTCTGTTCAAGTGAGTGGTAAGTACTATGAAAATTAACTAGTCGCCATAGCTTTAAAATGTAGCGCTCTCAAAAGAAGACTTATTTCCGGCCAGAATCGAATATAATAATTCCCAGCTTGGAAAGACCTCAGCGAAAGCACAGACGCTTCTACAACTTGTAAGACAAACATAAGGCAAAAGAGGGAGAGTATTTTGTAGGAAAAGGGGAGTAATCCATTCGAAATTTCTCCTTTTTCAAGAGATTAGTTAATTAACTGAACTCTTTACACCAAGAAGTGATTAACATTGAACTGCTCCCCACATACATCATCCAGCAAACAAGTGATGAGTGTATTCAAACTTATTAGGAAGAAGTTGTTATCCTGAGCTAACACCAATCTCTTATTACTAATTTTGAAGGAAATGTGTAGCAGCTAGAATGGAGAATTAACAATTAGATCTTGGGAGTTTAGGAGGACTAGTGCTGTATTTTTATAAGGTCTGAACTACTTTTCAGCAGCACATTCTCCAATTGATCCAAGTGTTTTGAGGAAGCCAGATTGGCAAGATCGACTTGTTACTTGGTGGATGTCAGTCAGAGGACCCATAGCAACTCTGATCCTTGGTGGACTGGGTTTGTCCTGGTTGATAATCAAGATCACAGGAAAAGAAAAACACAGGGCAGAATATTTACGTTGGAAAGCTAAGCAGGAGAAGGTTGGCTAAATTTGATATTAAGTTTCCTTTCTTCTTCCCTCCTTGAATTTTCTTTTATCCTTTCTCTTTCCTTTCTGGGAAGAGTTGCATATTAACTAGTGAAATCAGAAAGAGGTTTAAAGAGCTCAGCTCTAACAGCAACCAACTAGCCACAGACAAGTAGAAATTCAGTTTTGGCTTGTGGTTTTTGATTTCCATGAGCCAAACTAGTTTGGCTAGTAAACAACTGAAATTGTCGTAACATTGAAGAAGTCACTAGCCACTTAGCTAGTAAGTTGAAAAGTTAGTGTCGAGCTCTGGGTTTAACTCTTTGACCACTAAGAATGATTAGCACCTAATTTCTCCTTACAGTATCACCCTTGAATCAAACATTTAGGTTATGAGAATAAAGGAAATGATCATCAACAAAATAAGCTCACAATTGTTAAACAAAATTCTCCTTTTCAGCACCTGAGGAAATGTACAAAGAACATGAAAGAGAATAATTATGCATACTGACGTTAGGGTGTAAAGGCTTAAATCGTGACTGGGAATTGTTCTATGACTGGGTATATTATATATGTATTTCATATGTTTGTTGTCTGGGTATATTGTTAAAGTGCACCTACACCCAAAAAATTTTTTTCGCTTAACGAAGTAAGCTTATTTTTTTGAGTATTTCTGCGCAAAAATTTTTTTATTTGCTCAAATCTTCAATTTTCTATGCCCAGTCAAAATACGGAAAATCTGCCGCCATCTTGCCCCACGACCGAGTTTAAAGAGGAATGGCTCTAGTGGGTAATGTGACGTCAAATCGAGAACAGGAAAGTCTGCTTTTCACACATTTTCACTTGTTTGGGAAGGTTGTAGTCGATAATTGTCCGAAAATATGCCGACTAAGTGTGTTGTAGAAGGATGTAGCAACGTGCGAAATTTGCAAGAGGGTATCTCGCTCCATACAATCTTCATACAACACACCTAGTCGGCATATTTCAGACGATATCGACGACGATCTTCCCAAACAAGTGAAAATGTGTGAGATGCAGACTTTCGTGTTCTCGATTTGACGTCACATTACCCGCTAGAGCCATTCTTCTTTAAACTCGGTCGTGGGGCAAGATGGCGGCCGATTTTCCGTATTTTGACTGGGCATAGAAAATTGAAGATTTGAGCAAATAAAAAAATTTTTGCGCAGAAATACTCAAAAAAATAAGCTTACTTCGTTAAGCGAAAAAAATTTTTTGGGTGTAGGTGCACTTTAAATAAATATTTTATTTTGTTACACAACTCAGGCAGTCAGAAGGCCATTAACTAAAATCAACCAATCAAAATGCTCTATTGCTGGTCAATATTCTCTAAGTATTGGACCGCCACTGTCCCGAATGGTCCCGAAGGATACTGCACTTGTGTCCATTTGAACTTCAGTCATATAATAAATCTCTTATTAACCAAGCTTGCTCTGGACCTTACTGGAAGAATATCAGCCCTCGGTCTTTTTTGTACGGACCTCACTGCGCTCAGTCCGTACTGTCAAGACCTCAGGCCAATATTCTCCTAGTACGGCCCTTGCGCTTGGTTAATAAGATGTATATATGCTAAAGCGTATATGGCTAAACAAACAAGGGCCCTTTTTCTGGCAGGAAAACAAAAAAGGTGTTTTGAAATCTCCAACTGATGAAACAGAAACCATTATATCAAAGGATTTGAAAATATTCTTTGGAACACAAACTGGAAAGGCTCAGGTACATATTAAGCAGGAACAATACTTGACTTAATCGTTATTATTGTGATGTATGCAGAAAGTTGCGATGGGAAATGGGTATCAGATAATGTTTTTTATCTTGCAAGTTAGCATTAGAATTTATTTTATTATGAAGTTCATGATTTTGAAATAATTCATGTATCTCGGACATTTTTGAAATTCCAGAGTCTTGCAGAGTTGCTACAATCTGAAGCACAAGAAAGTGGGTTGAGAACTGAACTTGTAGATTTAAAGAACTATGAACCAGAAGACAACCTTTCTGAAGAGGTATTTCCGAATTTCCTTACTTTTTTATGATTACTATGTTTTTTGTGTAGCCTTAAAATAACTTTCTCTAAATAAATAGTAAATTAAAAAAATTTCCAAGTTTTTGCTTTATCCTGTGATTAATTTTGATTTGATAAAGGAAAGTTTGATGAAAGAGATGCTTGGTTTTTGAAAGCTTAAATTTTCTTGTGTCCTGTATCTAAACCAATTTGAAAATCAGGGAAGTGGTTGGTTGGTTTCTTACCAGATAACGAGAAATATCAATTTTGTGAGCCAAAGGAAGGATGGTCTAAAGGTTGCGTGCAGTCCCATACAATGTTTGGATCTACTTACAATAGTCTAAAAAGTAGGGGAGATATTTATCATGTAGGAGAGAGAGGGGGGAGGGTTGTGAACTTTGATGCACAATACTCAGAATTGTCTATAACTCTAGGACCTTGATAAGCTAAGAAATATTTCAAGACAGGAAAATTCTAGATCGTTAAACTTTGCAAGACTTCTGTTGTCAGACAACAGGAGAAGGGTAAAGACCCTCTGCGACCTTCCCTTATGAACCACCACTGATAAGTATTCCTGAAAGTTCCAGCTGAATCTGATATACAATTTTATATTTCACAGACAGGAACTTGTATATTTATTGTTAGCACCTATGTGGATGGAAATCCTCCTGAAAGTGTGCAATGGTTTTACAAATGGCTAGAGGAGGCTGCAAATGATTTTCGTGTACAGAAATCCCTCCTGCAAGGGCTAAACTATGCTGTGTTTGGCCTTGGTAATTCACTTTATGAAGAGAACTTCAACTTGGTAAATGAGAGTTATAAATTAGTAATACTTAATAAATTAAGATTCTTTAATTAGCAAATCCTAGGAGAAAAATATGTGATAAATGGTTTTAAGGTTGTATTCCTGAAACTTTCACCTCTCATCTTTGTAAAAACTAAAAAATTTTTTTTTGAATTGTTTCCGGGATTTTCCGCGGTTAAAATATATTTAAAACCGACGTTTCGACCAGTTTTACTGGTCTTCCTCGGGTTTCTTAAAATGTTTTCAATATGGCACATTGTTTAGTCTTTCAGGAGCTGAAAGACTAAACAGTTGGCCATATTGACAACATTTTAAACAACCCGAGGAAGACCAGTAAAACTGGTCGAAATGTCAGTTTTAAAGATATTTTAACCTCGGAAAATCCTGGAAATGATTCCAAAAAAATTTTAAGGTTTTAAGTTTGTTTGACCATTTTTGAAATGAGTAGTAATAAGTTTATTAGATCATTAACCCTCCCATTCCCAAGATCTCATCGGTAATTCTCCTTATTGTTTGCCATAATTAATAATTTGTTTTAATTAGTCTCATCCCTTGTCTGCTTGACATTGCATTGATATTGTAAGGAGAAATCGTGTCTTGGTCACTTTTGGGAGTGAAAAGGTTTAATACTTTTGAAATAAACTGGTATTCACTTTCAAATGTTACATTTGATGTTTCCTAAATGTCATTATTTTGATGTTTCCTAGATGCCTGTCATTTGACTAGAATAAACAGATATGTGACTTGTATTGTGACATGCTTGTATTCAGATTCTTTAAATGTAATGTGTCAGGTTGGGAAAAGAGTTGATAAATGGCTAGAGTTGCTTTGTGCAAAACGTGTCTTTCCATTTGGAATGGGAGATGAAAATGTCGCCAACAGCAAACATGGAGGTATGGAGTAGTTGAAATAACAAATGAATAGTAATGGCTAACATAGTTAAAGTTACTAATAATAGTGTTTAGGTCATTTTTTAAACACAGGGGTAAAGTGTGTTGTCTTATTAAAGAGGGTAGTTCTCAAAAGAACTGCAAAATTGCTAGTGACAGTTATTTAGAAGCAATCAGAAGAGCAAAGGGAAAATTGTCTAATGTTTCCTTGCAAGCTGAACTCATTTACCTCTTTTGCTCAGGTACAATGTATCTAACTAAAGGTAAATGTGCTTTACTGATACAATTTCATGATATGGTACCTAGGTGCCAGATAACAGAAAATTTCTCAAAAGGGTCATTGCATACATTTAAGTTTTAATTTTTCTTTTACTTTCAGGCACAGAGGAGGATTTCAAGTTCTGGAGAACAGATTTCTTGTCCTTCATAAAGGGCACAAGTGGAAAATCAACAAGAAATGTATGTCAGTGTTCCAGTGGATCAAACTCCCAATCTGATGAAACCTGTTATCAGGGAGATGAAGGTCCTCAAGAAAATGAGGGTGAAGATGACGAGGTAACATGTTAAAAGAAGAATCATAAATTTAACTATTATCAGCTTAGCATTAACATACATATTCTCCATACTGTTCTCTATACATTTCCCAAGGTACTGACAAGGATAATTTGTTTAACAAGCAAGAGCTTTTTTAGTTGGTGATCATTTCCTTTAAACCCATGACCTAAATGTTCGATTCAAGGGTGATATTGCAAGGAGAAATTAGATGCCAGTCACTCTTGGGGTAAAAAGTAAAAAAGGAATTAGTGTTATTTGCACAATAACTGGGGACCCAAAAGTTTTCAATGTACGTGGCCCACGAATTAAAGTGAATCAACTGTAACATTTATTTAACCATTTGGCCCCTACGAGTGACCAGCATCTAATTTCTCCTTACAATATCACCCCCTGAATCACACATTAAGGTCATGAGAATAAAGGAAATGATCACCAACTAAAAAAGCTCATGATTGTTATACAAATTCTCCTTGTCAATACCTTAGAAAATGTATAGGGAACAGTATGGAGAATATGCATACTGATGTTAGGGTGTAAAGGACCGAGACCCCAATTAACATGGGGCAAACAAGTGGGGTGTTTTCAAATGGGTCAAGGGGTTGTACTTGGGACTATGGAGAAAAAAAATTGATCTAGTGTTCAGTACTGTTGATGTTATCAAGTGGGTGAAAACCACCTGAAAACTTGGTCAAATTGCTACTTTTAATTGCACACCCTACAGATCAGACAGTTTCGTTTTTTGGAAATATCTTTGTAATATATTTGGTTGCCTAGCCCCAAGTGTCACAAGTCATGTTTTCTTGTCTCCTTTTTCAAGGTTCTCTATGAAAGCACAAGTGAGGAGTCTGCTGCCGAAGATGAAGAAGAGAACAATTCTGGCCTGTTAGATATGGAAGATCTGGGTCCAATGATGAATAAAATGAAAAAAGATAAGGTAAGAACCTGTTGATAAACATAACACTTTATTCAAACTAAGTTGGAACCTAGCTTCAAGTGCTTGCAACCACAAATTGAAAGTTTTGTCTTTAAGAATATCGCTGAACTGCTATGAAACACAAGACTTTGCACAGGCTCAGTTTCAGTATGATTTGTAGAATTTATTATCATTCAAGTGCTTGATACCATCAAACAATTGTCTTCTTTGTACTCCTGAATGATATAAATGCTCTGAAAACACAAAAAACTTTGCAAAGACTACACAACTCCTTCATAATACAACATGCAGACAATGCCCGAGGATATCTGATGCTAGTGTTACTAATACCCAATCGAGACATCAGTTACATGGAAACAATCAAGACCAAATCATGACATGCAAATAAGTGTTGTAGATGATGTTTTGTGAGTAAAAAATTAGATTTCTTTTTCATTTGGTCCAGTTGCAGTCACAGTTTCTGTAATCATTTTGTTTTATTAATGGTACATGACTCAGGAAGAAAAAGAAGCCTCAAGCTTGAAAGGCTCCAAGAAAGTTGTAGGTATGTTGACTGTGTTTGCGATTGTAAACTTAACATTTAAATAGAGTCCTTGAAATCACGCGGTATTTGTCGTCCAAATTAGGAGTTCGTGATTGGTTTGTTAAAGATTCATTTTTAAGAGGGACGTGAATTTTGCCTAGTTTTAATGTAACGTGTTGGAAACATTTCGGCTGTACTTTGTTTGAATCTTTTTAATGGCTCGACTGAACATGACACGATCCCAGAACTAGCGTTTATCGGCCCGTGGGAAGATTTGAGACGAGTCGGGGAGAGGTTTGCTGGAGTCTGGCACTAATAGGGAGGGTCGTTTGGAGGCAATCCCAAAATCCAGAGCTTTAGAAGAGAGAAGGGTGTGCTGACCTTTCACCACTTAGATTTAGGAGCCTGAATTGCTTCTATTTTCTTTTGCTGAAGGTAGCAAGAAAAAGGTGAAGACAGAGCCAAAAGAGATGATAACCCCTGCACTGGAGAAAGCCCTGACAAAACAAGGTACTCATTAAAAGGTCCCTAGCCCTTGCCAATTATTTTTATAACTCTCCAGCGCTTTTTGAAACCAGGCAATCAAATCTCAGTAACTCTTACCTAAATTTGTTTCCTCGTTTCTCGTCATCTGCTAGGTTACCGTCTGATTGGTTCTCACTCTGGAGTCAAACTTTGCAGATGGACAAAGGTATCTAGAATTGATATTTTTCTGATCTTCAAACGTGCTAGATACTTTTCGTACGCAGTGTATTGTGTCTGTTGTTATAATGCACGTTTCGGTCAAGTCGCATGACTTCCTTTTCAGTTTTGTACCTCTTAATGTATCAGTCAAGTCAAGTGATATGCCATTCTTATCCAGGTTTCCCCCTTTTGGAGGCCGCACTTTAGGCCGACACGTCGGGGTTGTAAACTATTAAGTCTTAGACACATTTTATCCGGTATAACGTTTAATTTATCGTTGCGAAACCACCTGGTTCAATGAAGTAATCATCTCATGGAAGCAGAAGAATTTAAAGAGAAGGTCTCCCAGTAGACTCAACTGTCAACGTGCGCTCTTTATTGCACACTCAGGTTTAACGCTGCAACTCTCTTGACCCGTTTTATTACAACCTCGTTTGCATAACACTATCACGTGGTACATACATGAGTGCGAGGTTTAACTCAGCGATACTTCTGTTTTGTTCGCAGTCAATGTTAAGAGGTCGTGGAGGTTGTTACAAACATACCTTTTATGGTATAGAGAGTCATCGTTGTATGGAAACAACACCCAGCTTAGCTTGTGCTAACAAGTGCGTGTTCTGTTGGAGGTCAGTACTGTTGACTTCAAAAGTCCATGCTAGTTGTGAGGATTTAGTCTGCAATTGTTACTTCTCAGCCAAAGTGATTTTAGAATGAGTGCTTCTATTTTGCTTTCCCACGCGTTCGGATTGATTCAGAAAACTCTCATTACGCTTTTAACCAATCAGATGCAAAAGTAAAACCGATCGCGACTTGGTCACACGCGGCGCAGTTTTCCCGCGCTTACGTTAAGTTCTCATAGGCTCCTTGAGATTTTTTCCTTTCTTCTGATTGGCTGTTGTGATAAATTTGGTTTTGGATTTACGACACTTAATAAAAAATCTGATTTTCCCTTTTGTATTTTATTTTGGGCGGCTTCAGCAATCGTCAGTAACGATGCCTGAAGTTTTCATCTCAGTTAAGTTTAAAATCTTCGAAATTCTTTGAGAGATCTGCTTAAGTCATTAAGGGCTACCAGGTTTGAATTTTTTGGGTTCATTTGAAATGCATGTTCGAACATATTTCAAGAAGAGGTATGTTTCAGAAATGATACAATTTCTGTCCGCACCATTAGAAAGTTTGACACTTTTTACCCTGTCTCTAAAACCCAACGGATGACCTGATATTCCGAAATTGTTTTCAAATGTGCTAAAACTTCGACCACGGACGGCGCCATTTTGATAAATGCTTGGTAACCTGGCTGCCTGCATGTGACGTCATATCGTCTTTCTTTTCTTTTTTCTACCTCTTCAGGCATCACACGAATCCTGTTGGAACAGAATGGAAATGGAAGATGGACGATCCTGACACGATTGTGAATGGCGCCATGGAGAATCACCGCAACATGATCAAACAGTTCAGAGGTTATAATTTGAATATATCAACAAAGTTGAAATGGCCACCGTTACGATTATAGAAGCTGACGTTTCGAGCGTTAGCCCTTCGTCGGAGGTTGGTTGATCATTGAAAGGCCAGGACCTTTTGAGCCTGTTTCTGATTCGCAATTTCATTTCAATGTGTTTTCAGGTGTTCCTGGTGTGAAACCTGAGAGATTCGAAGAAGGAATGAAAATAAGGCATTGTGCTCTTTCTCTTGTTGGTACGTAATTTTTAGTAACTCTAAATTTCTGGCAATTCTTTCTCAAGCTTAGTAACACCTTGTAAGTGTGCGCTTCTTTTTTTATGTCCTAGGTGAACCTATCATGTATCCAAGAATAAATGAACTCGTCAGGATTCTGCACGGACATGATATTTCATCTTTTCTTGTTACGAACGCACAGTTTCCTGACGCTATAAGGTGGGTCCTAAGCACTTAAAGTAATCCTTTAATATCATTTAACTTTTCATATGATACCCTTGCATATATCTTATTAGACGTTTTGTTGTGTAGTATCGCTGAGTATTTTTACGAGTTGTGCCGTATTTTGACGAGCCCGTAGGGCGAGCCAAAATACAAATAACTCTATGATTTCCACATGTCTTTAACAGAGGTAGTCTTACTCGAAAGGGTAACTGTATCAGAGGCTTCGTCAACGCACAAATGCATGTGTAAAACCAAAACGATTTGTTCAGACGACACGTCTAGATATTTCACTACGCATTGTCTACCTTCCCATTTTCAATGCTGCTAACTGCAGATTAACCATTTATCACTCACCAAAGTCGAATCTCTTATTCCTGTGTGGAGCCAGGTTTTGTCGTTCTTCTGTATGTGGGAAGTTCGATGTTTTGTTACGCCCATGGACGAGGTAGGACTGAGCAGAGTTGTCGACAACAGCAATGTAAAAGAGATTCTTTTTCTCCTCAGGAACCTCATTCCAGTGACTCAGTTGTATGTGAGTGTGGATGCCAGCACTAAAGAGAGCCTCAAGAAAATCGACCGACCACTGTTTAGAGATTTCTGGCCTCGGTTTTTGGACAGTCTCAAGGCTCTGTCAGAAAAGGTTTGAAGAGGCTTTCACCTCCGTTACTGCTCCGTTTTTAGTGGCGCTAATCTGGTTGTCTCCTACATGAAAACCAGCTCACCCAAGGAGTTGGAATCGCACCTCTTTGGGATTGCTGATATAGCAATTTGTGTTTTGTTTTACGTGTCTCTGTGGCGTCAAACTCATCGGATAACCCGTAAAGTTCTCGCGATTACTCATACGGTCCTCTGATTGGATGATGGTATCGGAGCCACTTCGGTTTTGTCAGCCGTCGGTTTCTTAAGCTCCGGAAATATCGAGCCCTTTTTACTTGTAACTGGAAGGAGTCTGTATGAGTCCATGTGAAAGTTGCTATTTCTCATTTTGTTTGTAATTTTAGGGTCAGAGAACTGTCTACCGTCTCACACTTGTAAAATCCTGGAATAACGAAGAACTCAAAAACTATGCCGACTTGGTATCCATCGGCAAACCAGACTTCATTGAAGTTAAGGTACTATTACGTTAACTTTGTTTCCTTACGAAATAACATCGTACGCTGCAGAATTTACTTGGGAAACAGATGTAAACAATGCCTCCCAATGCTCTGTATCGCTTAGTTACCGCTACATCATGGTGTCCCTAAAAGTTTGCTATTGAACTGTCGCGCGTTCTCTTTTTAGATGATGTGTGAGAATCTGGATCGTGAGATCTGGGGTTGAGCCTTGGCCTGGTGATTATGCCAAACAGTTTCCTCTCCCCACGCCTCTCTCTCCACGTAGGAGTGTCACGAAAACGTGACTTAATGCTGGGACTGATAGATATTGCATCCCATCCCGGGGAAAAAAATACACTCCCTTACCAAGGGGTCACCCGCTCCGAAACTGACTAAGATCTGTCTTATCACCAGTTTAGTGTACAGCTGTAGTTCAAATTGTGCTGGTTGAGAAAATCGACTCATCACTTGCCAACTTGTGTCAAGGAATGATCAACGAAGCACTTCGATTCTGCAGTGGGCCGGGATGAGTACTCCGCTAGCACTAGCTGATCAAGGGTCAACTGCCATGACAACATCTAGGCTCTGTTCCTTTGTAGTTCACTCAGGAGTATTGGAAGAACTTGGCCTTGGGTGTTGCACATTGAATGTTATGTTTATCCTGTGTTTCTCTTTTCTGCCTCAGGGTGTAACCTATTGTGGAGAATCTAAAGCATCCACCCTAACAATGCAGAATGTGCCATGGCACGAAGAGGTACCGTTGGCAAACATTTTACTCCGCTTACTGATTCTGACACATTTTACAGGGCTGGCTCTAGTCACGACAGTTTAAATTCTCGTCAGGGAATTGGCATCCTTGTAGCTGTCTGTTCTTTTTTCCTTTTAGTACTTTTAGTTTGCATTGATTTAGTTTAGGAGAATTTATATGTCCATCTCTAATCGACTAAGGAATTTTTTAAATTGTCCTTATGTCGTATCATTTTTTCCTCAGGTCATTGGGTTCGTTCAGAAGCTTACAGATTTACTACCTGACTATGAAATCGCGTGTGAACACGAACATTCCAACTGCCTTCTTATCTGCCACAAGAAGGTAAAAGTTGAAGGTGTAACTTCTGACTTTTCTTCACAGACTGGCAAAGCATATCGCCAAATTAAGTTCTGTTTTTTAGTTTGTACTGAATAGGACAGATGTGGCGTCGCTAGCACACACGCGAGAGAAACAAAAAAGGAGCCTAGGCACTGGGGTTATTGACGTACTTTTATTGCTGTATAGGTGTTATTTTGTACCTGGCAAAAGGAAAATTTGCTGATGGTGTGGCCTGTGGATTGCCCCTTTGCTATTTTCAGTTTGAATTTTTTTTTCCATTTTTTATATACTCTTTAGTTTAAGAAAGAAGATGGATGGTACACATGGATCGATTACACCACTTTCCACCGTCTGGTAAGTGCTGAAATATTCTTTACCAATACTTTTTACTTTTTACTACATTGTTGTTTCAATTTACGTATTCCTTTTCTTAGAGTGAATGTTACGGGAATGGCATAAGCCCTTCATATGCAACTGTCGTTTGAAAAATCGTATTGTGTTCGAAGTGGCCCTTACGATTTTGTTGAATTCGAAAAAGCAGCAGTTCGCTTCATGTGGTTGTTTAAGCCTTCTTTGTTATTTGCTTTAAAAACTGGTTTACGTCAACCGTCTGTTACGCTATTCCTTAGCGGTGCATCTCTTCTGCGAAAACTCCTGGATACGCTCAAGCATCTTCGACTAAAGTGTAGCTTCAATTTATTTTTTGTTGCATTGTTTGTGTAGATGCAACGTTATGAAGAGAGCAACGGAAGAGAAAACTTTACTGCTCTGGACTACATGGCCAAGACACCAGAATGGGCCTTGATGGGACATGATCAGAGAGGGTTCGATCCGCAGGAGACTCGGTGGCATCGCAAGAAAAAGAAGGACATTAGTGGCTGTTAAACATTCCCGATGGATGAATTTGTGTGTAATCACCTTTACAGTCGGTTTAGTCCGCTGCGTAAATTTCTAAAGAGTGATGCATTCATAAAGCGGAGATGAGGTTTCAATTTAATTTTTGGAGTGCGTGACTTTTTGGGAACATTAGGCCTACGTTTTCGAGGACCAAAACCTGGCGAAGGATTGCATAAATGTACCTTGTAATGAAACATGTTAGCTGGAGAATAACACGTTTAGAAACGTTGTTTCCGTTCCCTTCAGTAACTTTATTTTGTTAAGAAAACTGACGTATTAGAAATGGCCAGAACAAGGGAGAGTTATTGTTGTTACACGAATCTGGCAAGAATACCTGTTTATACGCGAGCAACCCGTCAGTTGTATGTAAATGTGCGCAATGGCTATAAACAGCAATCTGAGTATGAAATGCATGTGAGTTAAACAAAACAAATAAACTTAGCTTATTCTAAGCGTCAGGTCAAGGTCAAGGTCAAGCAGTTAGGGAAAAAAAACCAGGGAAGGTTTGGGAAGAGTATGCTACCCAATCCAAACCTGAAAGTGAAAGTGAAAGTGAATGATTCGATACCTTAAACACGAAGGCGCGCTATATAAGGAAGTACTCCCTGGGAAGACCTAAGCTCATTTGTCACTCACCGTTGCCGTGTGCGGGTCAAATTTAAATGCTGGCAGACGAACAAAAGGAGCTAATGAGATATCTATTGTTTACTTGCACCAGCATGGTGGCATGAGGTAACGTGCGAACCACCTACTTCGATCCCAAATTTACCGCCGCAAATAAAGACAGTTTCCATTGGAGAAAGGAAATACAAACCTGAAAAATTCTTGTATTGTGATGAAGACATAAAACAATTTTGAGGAATGCGCCCGCTGTTCACTGCTTTGGAGTAGCTGTAGCTAAAGCTGACTTTACTCTAAGAGTTCTACATCACACAACGGTTGATTGACAAATGGTCCAGTGTGACCTAAGGCTCCTTTTTTAGCGCGCCTTCGTGTTTAATAGCAGCATAGGCTGAATTGCTAAGGTCTACAGTTTTACTAAGATTGAGATCGGACGTCAGCATTATCAGGCGCCTCTGGCAGCCGCTTTAGTCCATGTAACGACCTCACCTTCCCCCCCCCCCCCCCACACACATCCCACCCCAAGGGAGGACATCCATCACACAGTAATCTCGTGCGTGGGAAATTAACGTCTCCTACCCCTAACCCTGCAGGAGACGGGACCTCCATTTTATTCGTCCTTATCCGAGAAGACTAGAATATCTATCCATTTCATTGATGTTATAGAAAGGTAGCAAATTCTCCTCGGTTATTTTAAGACCATGAGTATTGGTCCGGCCGGGCTCAAATCCTCGGCTCCCGCACAACGCAATCCAGCGCTCTAACCAATTGAGCTAACCTGCGTCCTTTTATTTCGCTCCACTGCTGGTCGTTCGTTTTGCTCCATTTTACTCTCTGAACTCCTTAAACACGCTAAAATAAATTGGAATTTATTAAATTCATGTACCAAGCCTTAAGTATGTAAACTTAGACAATACGATTTATGTGCAGCGCTTGCATATTCTTGTTTCATTACAATTGATGCGTTGATGACAGGCAGGATTTGACGGCCTATACTTATGTACAACAGTAGGTTGGCCCTAGAACTTCCAAGAATGGTTAACATGTAACCTTTCCTTGTCATGAGAACAGAGAAGCCCATCAGGTAGAGGGCGATATTTCGATATAAGACCAAATTATTCTATCTAATTCACAGGGAAGACTATGTCAGTAAGCAGGGAGAATTACTGATTGGATCTAGGGAGTTGGGGGAATGTTTTGAGTCGCTTTTTTTAACGTAGGAATGTTAAATTGTGAATATCATCAGAGACTGACCATGCGATCTTTCTTTTGTGTGTATCGAAGGTTTTCAGTATCGTGATACAGTTGAAGCTGTTTTAAGGGGGGGGGGGGGTGAATGGTGGGTTGACTGTTTTATACAAGATTACTGCTTATACAGGTTGACCAGCAAATGACTTACGTGATGTCCATGCGTTATACTTTTCCTAACAGTCCAAAGAGACCGGAGACCGACTGTCCTACTTTACATCTTGTGAAGCAACTATTTATTGCGCACACCACAAGATATATAATGTCTTGCGTACACCTCTACGCTGTGTTCATACAACCAAAACCACTATACGGAATCACCCCACCCTAAGAGGCTCCTTTTTGTCATTACGTCTGGAAGACTTCTGGACTCAAATTACACGACGTACAACACAGAGGCCATGTTGGTTGGCGTTCAATGAGTGTGGTTTTTGTTCGCCGTTGGCTTGTGGCTTTTTTGATAGCCATAGGAATTATTTTTATAATTTTTATTACCCTCAGGAAGGTAAGCCTGCTTAGTTAAGCTAGTCTTGACTTAAGTAGTTGGGTTTGGCGGGAATTTTGATTTGAAGGAAGCGGCATTTAAATTACCTGATGATGATTATGTCAGTGAAGAATTTCATAGCAGAACTCTTTATGCTAAGCGCTGTCGTTGGTAGCGTGAGATAGTCATGTTAAAAGTTTGTGAACCCTTACTATGAATGTAGAGGTGTCAATATTCTAATTGTGATCGTAAAATAGATGACAGTGACCTCAAAATGAAAAGAGCTGTGGACACTTGTAAGCTAAAAGAAAATCTTAACAGATGACAGTGCGAAGCTTTCAAACGAGGCTGTCAGGAACTGGCCTTTATTGAAAGCTATTGGTCAATTTTGTGGGCTATATTTCACAGTAGGGCCAGCTGAATTAAAAAGTTTGTTTGAATTAAAATCCCCTCCTCTCACTGAACTCGGAGATATAATAGATATCTTGCAAACCTTGCTTTCTCAGTTCATACTGTGAGTTACAGCACTCCTTTTGCTCTGCTTGGATTTATGGCTCCTGGGCGGTGCATGTGGGTCATACATCAGAGTGAAAAAAGCTTGGTCACCGTCAGTTTGTAACTTACAGTATGGACTTCAAACTCTTATAGTAAGAGGTATATAATTATTGAATATTTTTAATCATGGTAATGCCGAGATGTACTCGGTGGTTACCTGCACCCCAAGTAGCTAAATACTAATAACAGGAAGTAGGTTTTGCATGTTTGTTTCTTTTTAACAACTGAGTGAAGAACATAGTATTGTTGGCTTCTCTTTCAGTCTTATCAAGATTCAGATGTCCTTGAAGTTCCCACTACTGAGTTTCAGTGGATCAATATTGAGAACTTGACTGAGTTTAGAGATTGCAGAAATTCTATCCAAGGAGCTCTATTGATTGTTGATGAAAGAGGTAAGGAATTGTTTTATCAAAGGCTTACAAATTGTTTTGCAAACTTAAGTAGTTATAGAGATTCTTCTGAATGTGCTTTGACCTGTTGACCCCTAACAGTGACTAACATCTAAATTCTCTCAACAATGTCATCCCTGAATCAAACATCAAGGTCTTGAGAATAAAACAAATGGTCCCTAACTTAAGAAGCTCTTGATTATTAAACAAATTCTCCTTGTCAGCACCTTAGGAAATGTAAAGAGAACAGTATGGAGAATATGTAGACTGATGTTAGGGTGTCAAGGGTTAAGTTGATGTCAGCAGGAACTTACATTCATTAAGGCCAGTTAATGTGCATTTTTGAGGCCATTTAAGTAAGAAAAAGCATTCTAAGGGGAACACTTTTCACTGTTTTATCTTAACTGACCTGTTCATTGTGATAAAAAGGTTAGACAGCCTTTAAATTACAATAATCAATCAATCAATCAATCAATCCTTTATTTAAACATGTGACACCTAGGAGTACAGAAGTTCTCGTTAAAATGTGTACGTGTATGTACAATTAGAAATAAAGCATAATTTCTGTAAGAATACAAATAATAAGTAGATCTATTAAATAACTAAAAACGGGATCAAAGATCATAGACAAGAGCTATCAACAAAAATATACAATATTAACAATAAAAAAATTGTGTTCAGAAAGTCATTTGCTGAGTTCTCTTCTTTTTCCAGGATTTGTCTGTAATCATAAAGACCTCTCTGCTAGTGGGTGTTGTCACAGTGGTGGAGAGAGCACTAAGCGTTATGAGTGCAGATACTGTCAGAACAATAACTGTTGTAGCATTTATGAACACTGTGTTTCCTGTTGTTTAAACCCAGACAATGTAAGTGTGGTGATAACTTTCCTCCAACAGTTCATTGTTCAATTTAATGAAAGGTTTCCATTGAGAAATATCATTGCAAAAGCAGGGTATAAAGTAACAGGGGGATGTATGCTGTACCAGCTCCACTTCTCATTAAAGCAGGGCTCAGGTTGTAAAATCTGTTCCATTTAATGTTAAAAATTAAAGCAACTTTAACAGTAAAAGTTGAAACAAACAAAACGAATATCAACTAAAGTTCCCAAAGTCCAAAACTTTCAAACAAAACGAGAACTACATGCCATAGTCATATGATGTCACCATGTGATGTGACTTAATACGTAAATGCAATGCTAATTTCTGTAACACAGGTCATTATGAAATTTGATTGGAGAATTCTCTATGCCTGAATTTTTCAAGAAGTTGAGAAGAAACAGAGAGAAACACCTTAACATACTTTGTGTTTATCTCTTCACTTCTTTGAGCTATTTCCTCTACCTACATGCATTGCATCAGAACAGAGTGCAGTTAAATCATCTATATTTGTCACGTGGCAGAAGCATCATTGTCTCAATCAATTTACCAGCAATAAGGTAGCGTTTTTGACAATGGACTTAGCAATTACTTGTGTATTCCAAATTTGACTTTTTAACCCTGTTGCTACCAATATCTAAAGGCTGATAGTTTCTAAAGAAACTGTTTGGGGCTGCATCGGTGGGGGTAACGAAATAATTTGAATATATCAACAAAGTTGAAATCATTATGGTAAATTGGCCACCGTTACGGTTATAAAAACTGACATTTCGAGCGTTAGCCCTTCGTCGGAGCAAATAGAGGAATTGTCTAATCTCTGTTATCTCTGATCTCTAATTCTCTTTTTCAGCTGCTCTGCATTTACCTGTAAAATAATTTACAAGAATTTGGTGTTGAATTAAGATAACAGCTACCCACTGATAAGTTTGCATGTTCTTATTACCTGTTAGCTGGAAAAAGTGTGGATATTACAGGGAGATGTAACATGTCAGTCACTTCTGGGGGTTAAAAGGTTAAATTGTTAGAAAGCTAACATTTTCTTTGTAATTGTACATTTATACGTAAAATTATGTATATGTTTGATCTTTTTTTAGAAAAGATTGCTAGAACAAATTTTAATACTTGGATCGTCAGTGCCTAATGTGATTTTCAAGTCTGTCAGCGACCAGTTTGAGCTGTGCTTGCTGAAATGCCGCACTTCCTCCAAGGTGCTTGTCAATTAATCAGATTGTTAATTAAAAGTCATCTTAAAGAGTTTTAAGACATAGTTACAACAGATTCTGTTCTTTTAAAAGTGACTGATATAAGAGAACACAAACGTCTCAACATCAAAAGGTGGAACATGGCCTAAGGATCTTAGATTGTGTCAGGGCTTGACACCAGCAGTAACCAACTAGCCACAGGCAAGTAGAAATTCAGTTTTGGCCAGTGATTCTTGATTTCCACCAGCTAGTTTGGCTAGTAAGCATACTGAAATTGTCCTAACATCTAAGTTGACCCACCAGCCACTTGGCTAGTAAGTTGAAAACTTAGTGTCAAGCCCTGTGTGTTACAACAACAAAATGTTTTATTTGTCTTTTGTGTACTGCCATTAATCGTTTGACCCATAAGGGTTGTTAACATTTAATTTTTCCTTACAATGCCATTGGCAAGTCAAACATTAAAGTCGTAGGAATAACAAAAATGTTTGCCAACTGAGAGAAGTTCTTGCTTGTGAAACATTACTTCTCCTTGTTAGTGCATGTTTTTTCTTTTCAGAGATGCTTGTTTAAGGGTTACAAATTTATTGCTGATTTTTGAGTATTACTTTTCAGAGTGTGTGGCATGAGAATTCATACAAAGACAAGACATTTAAACACTGTTTTGGACTTACAGGACCAGAGTTTGCTGGAGCTTTTTAGTTGTTTTCTTTTAACTTGAAATCAGCGACGTCAGCTCAGGAAAATTTTTGTAAATAAAAAAGATTTGTTTTAATCATCTTATATTTTTTAAATAATATATTGTTAGTGTAGAATTTGAAAATATTTTTTTTTGACAGATGTGTAGACCTCTAGAATATTAGGCTCTTAAAAAACTTTTTTTAAAAGAGTTTGATAAATATTTCTAATAAAAGTTATCCTGCCTTTTTTTTTCTAATAACATAGGAATGCATCTTGTATTTAGAAGCTTCTACTGAGTTTTCCAGTTTAGCAATATTAAGAGAAAAGGCAAAAGTTACTAAACAAAGCTGTATTTTAATTCAATGTGTTACACAATATTTTAAATTTGTCTAGAGATTCTTATTACATTTCTGTAAATTTTTTTGAGAAACCAAAGAAACAGACTAACTTGTAAATGTTAGTGAAAGATTATGTTTAATTTATTTCATTTATTTAAGAATAATTACTGTTGGGGATACTAATATTTAAGTACACCATTAAAGAGATGTGACATGAGATTGCATCACTCCAGTATTATTAATTTTAATTTGTTTAAATGATATTAATAAAAAAATTTTATTAGATAATTAAAATGAACTTTAATTGAGCTGTTATAAATTTCAAAAAATATTCATATTCACAAACATTGCTAATGTCTTCATAACTATTTGCTGCTAATAGCTACTACCTATAGTTTTAAGATCTCTCAATTTTTAGTTCTACAAGTACAAGCAAAAATCGAAGAATTAAAAATTGAATCATCAAGTGATGAGCAGCCATTACCATTTGGTGTGGTTAGATTCCTGTCTTCAAGAAACACTCCTACCAGGCTCTCCTTGGACTAAGGTATTATTATTATTAATTATAGTTATCAATACAAGTAACACAAAACTTTATTAATTTTTTTAAGAAGAAACATTAATAACACATAATCCCAGAAAGTGGCCTTTACTTCTTTCAACCCCTGATGCCTCATTGATTAGCATCTAATTTCCTCATACATTCAGCATCAGTAAGTTAAATTGATTTCCAACTTATTTTGATTAGCATTTCCTGTTTTTGAGGATATCTGATCATAGTTGTCATGTTCCTAAAATAAAGGAGGGAACAAATTATGTAGTTGTAAATGTTTCAACTAGAAATTTATTTTAAGTTAGAGTGGATATTTTGGAGGACTTAAGAACTTTATCACCCAAGAATGATAAACAAAATAATTATTAATATGTTAAAAATTTTGAAGAGAAAGTGAGGGCTGGTTGTAGGTTAACCTAAATAGATAAGCATGACGAACATCATTGAAAATATGCTGCTAAAACAGTCAGCATCTACTTTACAATTTCATGCAAATGTGAAACAATAAGGAAGATCTAGTACATTTTTTAATAGGTATAATTATAAATCAACATGCCCTCTGTAATACCCTGGTGTGTTGATCCAATGGTGTAAAACATCCTCATTACAGTAACAACTGAAGGTTTTACTTGCAAATTTTTATTGCAGATTAAAGATGTAATCAATGCAAGGCTAGCCACCAAGGTGGAAACATTTTGCAAACATTCTCAAACTGAGAGGATTCAATCTTTGTTGCATCTGCTGGGAAGACAGTTTGTTGAGACATACCTTGGCAGTTTAACTCTCTACAACCAGGTCAATCCCTTAGATCAAATGAAAATTGAGAACAATAATTTCATATTAAATACATTGGATTGGACATTTGTATATCCAAGAAGTGGTTCTTTGTACTTCGATTTCAGGGTGAATGATGCAAAATGGATTCCTTGAATAAGTAAATTTGACCCTTTTTTTTGTGCTCAGTTTTTGTGCAACTTACTATAAACTGAAATATATTTAAACTGAATTAAAGCTAACATAAGGCAATATCTAAGGAGAAATTGTCCAGCTCTAAAAAAATCTGAAGTGATTTACACCTCTTTGGCCTGTGTTATTTTGCTATCAGTGTCATCCTAACTACAGCTTATTGCAGTATTATCATTTTAAGTTTATTACTGTTATTATTACTATTATTATTATTAGTTGTCAGTACAAGATCAATTAAAACTTCACTTTAAACTATGCTAAGCATTACAAATTATCAATTAAAATAGGTCATCCAAGATAAACCAGATCTCTCAGATTCTTACAAAGAAGAAGCAGAAGCATGGCTGAAAACAGCACTTAATGAGATCACAAGAAGCCTTGGGTTACAATGGAGAGAGAGCAGCGATGCTGTGTCTAGAGATATATTGGAGTTTGTTGGGTTTGCACAGCAAACGGTGTACAGAGGAATGGAGAGGGAATTGGCAGCAACAGAACCAAAGATTGCTCATGATCATCAAAAGGTAAATATTGTTTCCAAATTTAGAATATTTTAAGGGTCAATTCCAATTTGCAGCTCCCTTTCAGGTACCTGGCAACACTGATTAGACCAGTGGAAAGAGAAAAAGAAGTTACCTGGGGTGATCCAGAGTACCTTTTAAGCTTTGATTTTTAGTTGTTTGATTTGATTTTTGTGGTTCCCAATTGGAAGCTATATCTATACTGTGTAGCATACACAAGGAGAATGACTTTAATTACTAATTCTTTCATTTGGCATTGTTTAAAACCAAATGAAGGAACTTGACTTTACACTGTATTTTAAGAATCAATTTACTTGATTTCACTGTATGTACTGGATTGAAGAAAAATAATTTATGGTGTGTGTTTTTCTTCACAGGGTTTATCAAACAAACGCCAGCCAAGTCTTCTTGGATGCAGTCACCAAAGTGAAACTCTTGGCAAAGCTGTGGCTGCCCTCCTCAAAAAACACCCCTCTCAACTCGGCCACATCTGTGAACAACTCCAAGGACGACCATTGACCAATTCCTTAAGACACCTGATTTGGTCTACAAGATTACTTAGAATTAATCTGGATGGAGAAAAATCACACAAAGACTTAGAAACTGTTATGGAAGAATTAAGATCTCAGTTTGAAGTGACTCTTTCATGGGGTTTAAAAGAACTGGGTGTGTCAAATGCAGTTCACTCCCCCATAGCAGGGGTCATAGAACATGCTGTCTCCGAGGCATACAAATACAGACATGGTTTACACAGTGAATTGGTAACAGATATGCAAAGAAGGCTAGCAGTGGAAGGACTGAATGTGCTGTATGTCTATAATAGGAGTTATGAACCTCAGTATGCCGTGCTGGTGTATCCACTGATTGTTGGTGCTCTCAATGAATATGACAATGCAAGTATGACGAATAGTTTGTTATTTAGTTAAGCTTGTTTTGAAATATATGAGATATTTTTAAAGTAATCCACCATAAGCTTAACTAGTTTTTCCAGTCAGTGATTATCATCTCAAATGTAGGCACGAGTGGAATGTTCGAACTTTGTCACAGCAAACATCTTCATACAAGGGACCAAAAAAAATATAATGCATGCACATGTAGGTTAGAGTCAATTGAGATCAGTGGCTTAATTTTGGCAGCCATGTCTGGTGGGTCCCCAGGTTTGCAGAATTTTTTAGCGGGGCATGCACATTCTGCATTCGAGCAGCATGCACAAACTGGGCACAGTCATCTCCCGTCATTACCAGCTGTAGGCATATTACTCAAGCTTGTCAGCTGGTGATGAGAATGACATAACATACTTACAGTAACTGAATAATCATATATATATATATATATATATAACTAACTGCAGACAGTACTGTTTTGGCCTTCTGGGCCTCATCAGTGCAGTGCTGATGCTAGGATGGGGGAGAACCGATATGGTTACCCCGAACGATCCCACATTTGTGGTATCGTCTAAGCCATACCAGAGTGCTCAAACTAGGAAAGTCTAGTGAGCTATGCGCAATGCTAGCAGCAATGACTCACCCCACAGTGCTCAATTCGGACATGAAAGTAGAGCTTTGTATGCCAAAGAGCTATATCTAAGTTTGATGAATTGTTTTCTCTCTCTCTCTCCTGGGAGAGGCATGGTATACATATATCTTATTAACCAAGCACGAGGGCCATACGACTAAAGTTCAAAGGGACACAAGTGCGGTATCATTCGGGACCATTTGGGACAGTGCCTGGTCCAATACTGATAGAATATTGACCGGCAATAGAGCATTTTGATTGGTTGATTTTAGTTATTGGCCCTCTGACTGCCTGAGTCGTGTAATAAATACATGTATGTAAGTTGTTAAGGTTAAATTTCAGAGTTACTCAGTTTTTGCTTCTTGACAATCATTGTTTGACTGACAATTTTTCATGAAGGATGGAAGGGTGTGCAGAATATATTTAGGAGGCTTATACATCTTTTATGGGTTTCTGAAATTAAAATATAGCTCACTGTATTCAATAATGTAGATAAATTTTTTCGTCATATGAAAACACAGGTAGCATTAATTAACAAAGTTGAATTAAACTATCCTCCTTTCAGTGATGTAAATTTGTCTTCAGAATGTTTCTTTTTTTTTTTCTTCAGGAAACTCTTATCCCCAAGATGTGGCTCATAAGCTTGCAATAGCCCTGCACCTTTTGCTCAAAAATTGTTTCCCAACAAGGCTGCAAATTTTTAGCATGGCTGATCATGTCATGCAAAGACTGCAACAAGAAGATGAAGAGCTGTACAATCACCTCACAAGCGAAACACTAAAGAACATTCCTTCCAACCCAAGAGAATTCCTGGTCAATTTTATACACACTGAGAAAGAAAAGGCCATGTTAGCAGAAAGACAGGCAGTGAGAAGTTCATTCGAATCATTGCCATCTGATGCAAAAGAGCTGCTGTTCCATCCTGTTATGTTTATAAGAAAATGGATGGGGGAGGTATATATAAGGAACTCCTTATCTTAACCCTTTCACCTACGAGATCTCTATTAGTAATTCTCTTTACTGTCTGCCATACAACTCTTAGAATTTTAGTGCTAAGAATTTGGTATTTGGACGACTAGTAAACCCCTAATTGATATTTTTCTGTATTCTCGTCACTTTTCTGCTTGATAATGTATTGATGTTGTGTGGAGAAATTCTATCTTGGTCACTCATGGCAGTTATAGGCCGGGTTAACCCTTTACATTGTGACATCAATACGCATATTCTCCAACCTGTTTTCTGTACATTACCTAAGGTGCTGACAAGGAAAATTTTTTTTTTTAGTTGGTGATCATTTCCTTTATTCTCTTGCTCATAATATTTGATTCAGGGGTGATGTTGTCAGGAGAAATGAAATGTTGGTCGCTCTTATGGATGAAAGGGATATAATGTTGATTTATGAGGTTCTAAACTAAGACCATGATAGCACATTCATATTATAATACAGGTCAAAGATTTGGAAACTTTCTGAAAAATTTAATTTTTGAATTTTGGTATTTTTTTTTTTTTTTGTGGTTTTTAATGAGAAGGGTGGATCAAGAGAATGGTGTGAAGTTGGCATAGTTCTCTTCTTCATGTAAATGAAAAATAGCTCAAGCCATTGAAAGCTGGCTGAAAAACACTGTTTAGTAGACAAATAGTTCTTCCTTGATAACACCTTCATTTTTGATTATTTCTGTAGGGCTTTGTTGGCATTCTGGGAGTCCATGCTGTCATGCTTGTGTGGGATCAATTCTTCCTCAGTAACTGGAAGCACAATGTAATGGAGAACACATGTCTTGTCATTCTCCAGCTCTTGAGAACACACATTTTAGAAGCTGAAGGTTATATGGGCATCAGAAGGATTTTGTTGGATCAACCTTCTGAGCTGTTCACTGTGGATGTTCAAAAAGGATTATCATACCTGGACAATGGAGGAGCATTGATTGACGTTGGATCACTTAGACAGTATGTATGGCTGAGTCATAGCTTTTCCTTTAAAAGTTTGGTCTCAAGGTGACTCAGTTACCCATAGTTGTAATCAGTGCTTTCCCCAAGTGCGCTTGTCAAAGATATCTGTTGGTGGAGCTTTTTCAACTTTGATCAGAAAGCTCGAAATTGAGGGAAGAATACTGGGCTCCAAGCTCTGTCAACTTCATATCATCCCTTTATTTGATGAATTATATCCCTTAGTTAAGATGAGTGATAGAGTGGGAACCAAGTAACTTCTCCTCAGTTAAAGTTGTATGTAGCTAAAAATGTCTACTTGTGGTGTTTCTGTATCATAGGCCAACTCCTGTCCCATCACCCTCAGAGCATAGCGAAATTGTACCCAGCCCAGTGCCATCTGCATCTGAATCTCCTCAGTCATCACTGTCCAGACCCATCAGTAGACGCTCTACACCCAGTACTCCTGTCCAAGCAGATCCTGTGGAATTATGGGTTGAGACCAAAGCGACATCATCACCCATTGAAGAGAGTACTAACTATGATTCATTTGATGTTTATATTGATGAAGTGAGGTTTTTACCTGACAATGCTACTGTTATTAAGGTGATTGATCTAAGAGATCTCTTCTGTTACCATATTCTGTTCAATACAACTTAGAATACTTGGGAGATTGTAAGTTAAATTAATTGTTTCTCATAACATGTCTAAAATTCATTCTTATGAGGCATTTACTATGAATTCACGAGATAAAAGTTCCTGACCTGTAATGGTGCTTGTGACAGTTGACAGAAGTGAATGATACCCTGGTCAAAAGTTGTTGAAACACTTTCATTACTATCTTATGCCCAAAGCCTTGTATGAAATATGCGACTTATCCATGGTGAAAATTATTCCGGTGAGTGTATTCCAAGCTCTTCCCCCTCTTAGCCTCCAGTATGGCAGCTGAAACAACTGCAGCCTTTCTGAACATTCATCGGATTCCTACCAATGTTGCAGAGGAGGGAAACCGCCTCCCGGTTAGCTCAATTGGTTAGAGCATTGTGTCGTGCGGGAGGTCGAGGGTTGGAGCCCCAGCCGGACCAGTACTCATGGTCTTAAAATAAGTGAAGAGAATTTGCTACCTTTCTATAACTAAGAAATGGATAGATATTCTAGTCTTCACGAATAAGGACAAATAAACCGTAGGCCCTGTCTCCTGCAGGGTTAGGGGTAGGAGATGTTAATTTCCCACACACAGGATTACTGTGTGGTGGATGTCCTTCCCTGGGTGGTATGGGTGGGTGTTGGCCCTGAAAAGCCCCTATGGGGAGTGGTCAATTGACCTATGTATGTATGTATGAGGGAGGGGGGTACTGTTGGGGAAAGGTTTTTAAAATGCATTCATTTTAAACTGTGTTGTTATTTGTATCCCAAAGGTTTTGTGGAGGGTTGTAGCCAAAAATAAATGGTTCTTTGCAATTTTGATCGCTTTTACTCTTTGCTGATGTAGGTTACTGGCCGTATTTTGGGACCTTTTTGGAAGACACCTGAGACTTTAGAGGTCTCAGACATTGAGGCATTTCCAATGTTAGATTCATCAGCAAGATGTCCTAAATTTCATTATAAATACACTGTGAGTGCTCCTGAGAGTGGCATTCCGGAAGAAGTTATGATGCTGCTGAGAATCTACACACTGGATGTTAACAGTGGAGAATTGATTGTTATTGGGAACAGCATAATCAGGATTTTCACGGAAAAAGGAGACGATGAGGTACTAGCACGAGGAAGAAAGACTTACATGTATATTATAATAAATAGTCAAGGGTGGTTGCGATCTAGATGGGTATGAAATACAATGAAAAAGTTCTGTATGCTTCAACTTTAATCTCAGTATGCATGAAAAAGAGAATTTCCTCAGAGGTGGATGGGGGAATCACTAAAACCCCCCTCTACCCTACCCTCTCACTGAGATGTATGAACTAATTCCACATGCCCTCTTTATGTTATCAGTGACAATCTTTTAATTATTTTCCAGTGGCGTCTCAAAGCTGGAGGACATCAGCGCCCCCTGAAACATATTCTTCCATCCACTGTGGCCAAACTTACAGAGGAATCTTTTGATGACATAACAAAGGTTCCTGTCTGTTCAGTTCTGATCAGGCTCTTACCTCATTCAGAGGTTTGTTTTGTACATATTAAATATTTATCTGACTGTTTTGATATGTTGTGAAATATTTCCTGTTGGAAAGTACAATGAAGAAGATCATGAGCTACAACATGATATAAATAACAAAGAAAACCATTTTCCAGAACTTCATGAATTGATATCAGATAAATAATTATATTTCTTTTTATTTTTTATTTAGGAGTTCATTGAGTCCCCTGGTTATGCTAGTGGATTCTATGTCAGTGATCAGTGTAAACCCAATGAATCAGAGTTGCGCATATTCCAAAGGTTCCAAAGCCATCATGCTTATCCTCCTACAGTAAGAGAGGCTGTGCGTGACGTCAAAGAAGGAGAAACAAATCATGATGCAGAAGGTTTATCTTCTTGTGTGTCTGATATGTGACATATTAATTCCTCAGCTACGATCTTTTTGGTATTTTTACGCTTAAGGTTTTAGACAAGATCTGATTTGTTTACAATAAGTGTATGTTTTGTAAATCAAAAAGTCGATTATCAGCAACATGAATTAACCAAGAAGTGTAAAGTAATGGAGAGTGTTTATCAACTCTGAATTGAAATGAACTTATGTCTTTGAAATTTAGCCACTCGATAATTCTGTGCTGTAGGCGGAGAGTTGTGCAATCAGCAATTGTGCTGTCAGCAATAATGCTTGTTGAACACCCTAAATGAGGCTTTTGAATTATTGCTTTTCTTAGAATTTGACTTCACAAGTGATCAAGTTGTCACTCAGTGGTATCAACGAAGGACAAGCAAACACATTCTGATGAGGGAGCCAGCCAAACCAATGGACCTTATCAAAGTTGTGCAGTATGACCAGAATCAAGTAAGATGGTTAAATTTACAAATTTTTTTTTTTTGAGCATTACAGTGATAATGTCCATAATTGTATGGACATTTATAATTAAACAGTGAATTCTGCGGGTTACCATAACTTAATTAACAATTTGTGGGTTTTTTTTAATTTTTCAGGGTTTATCCATAATGGTTGAACAGGCATTTGGCCTCCCAAACACACACTTTGTAAATGCCCTGTTACATGTGTCTCCCGGACGTGATGTTCAAGGAAAAGAAGCAACAGAAGAAGGCTATGGTGGAGAAGAGAAGGCGTTGGTAAAACAAAGGGACTTCAACAGCTACCAGAAATCACCTAAATGGATAGACCCATTCATGGTGAGTACACTCAGATACTTGTGACCCTTTATGTTATGGTCACTTCCTAAAACAGTTATTAGTCTGCAAGGATGTACCAACCTTCTTTTGCAAGGCCCTGTGTCCTGAGATCCAACCTCTTGATATCACTTTCACATAATTATTTAGACTAAGAAACATTAATTGCTTCGTGTCTCAGTCTATACCCTCTGTTAACCATACAGTGTAAGAAGAGAATTAAAGAAAACAGAACCATTTCAATTACTTAATATTGAACCAATTAACCCTAATTAACTTCCAAGAGCTGATTATTAATTGTCTCCTCTAGCTGCTACACATTTCCTTGTAAGTAAGTTGCGAGAATTTGGTATTGGATGAAGATAAGAACCTTTCCCTGATAAGTTTTGAGCATTCTCATTACCTATTTGCTGGTTGATGTATAGATGTTTTAGGGAGAAGTTACATGTCAATCACCTCTGGGAGTTAAGGGGTTAAGTGTCTCTTTAAGAGTAATTCCAGAAGAGATATGGGCTGCTTGACTCAAGTTGAAACTTTTTCACCTACTGGTAAATATGTCCCCTGAGCCTCATGTAATGAATAAAAATTCAGTTGCATAAAAGATAATTACTGTCAGTAGGAGAATTGTTATCTACCATTTGGTAATTAATGATCAATTGATAGTATGTAATTGATTTGTCTCGTGTTCCACAGGTGTTTCACCCTCACTGGGATGACATGACAGTTTTGTTAATAAGGCTGTACTCCCTTGATGCTTCATATACCCCTCGCACTGATGGAGCTGGACCAGGCTCTGTTGCTGATCGAAAAGGAAAGACTTTGACTCTTGTGCCAGCTGGATGGACCGTACTCAAGCTCTTTACTAGGTAAGATTACTGAGTATAGGTCAAGATACAAGTATGGCTGATATGTATTAAACATAAAACTGTGCTGTTATGCGAGAGCATTTTTAAGAATGTTTAATTTGTAATGATTGATTTATTTTGTACTTTAATTTTAGATTCCAGTTACATATTACCTTACAAAAAACTAAGAATATATAAAGCAATGGTCATCATTGTTCAATGTTCAAATGTCACATTTCAAACACACAAGAAGATAAACCTTCTGCATCATGATTTGTTTCCCCTTCTTTGACATCATGCACAGCCTCTCTTACTGTAGGAGGATAAGCATGATGGCCTTGGAACCTTTGGAATATGTGCAACTCTGATTCATTGGGTTTACACTGATCACTGATCACTCCTGTGTGTGAACCCTTTTAGTCACGGGAGTGATCATTAAATAATTTCACCCCACAAAATAATTACTGCATGATAGAGAAAGGTGATTAAGAGAAGTCAATCCATCAATGAGGGAATATTGTTTGACATAACACAAAATTGTCAGCGCTAACGTGATAACTAGAATGAGTGTCCAACAGTGAGAAACACATTAATCAATTATACTGTACTTGACATAACCATAACACTTTTTTTTCAAAGTCAGAGCTGATTGAATTGTTTGTCTTCAATTAACAGGGAGTACGTGAATGCTGGAGTGCACTATTTACCTCTCTTTGAAGGGACTCCTAGTACAGTAAGTGTTCTTATATGCCTGCAGTTACTCAAAGGATTAGAGACAATTGCAGTAGATTGCAAATTTCCAGCACTTTGAAGTTTATAATTTTGGCATTGTCTTGGAAGAGATTCAAGAACAGTCAGCATTACTATTGAAAGTAAGGGTCATTGTCTGTCTCTCTGACAGCAAGTGTACTTGAACAGTGTTAAGAATAACGTACATGACGACTTTGAAAGTGTGTGTTAATATTATGGTATCTTTTTCTCTCTCAGACTTTCCTAGAATTTTTATCCAATCATCCAGTGGAGACAAGTTTACAAGAAGCAATCAAACAACACATACACACTTTATTGGTAGGTAACAAAATTTTCTTGTTTTCTCTCCCAACGTTGCTAGTCTTATAATTTGTTACATGTTCATTTAATTGGAGAGAAGTGTGGATGATGTATTGAGAAACTATTTACATTATCAAATTTCTTATGTTGCAAAGATGAGTAAAATACTGCTGTCTATCTGTGTTTGTTCTGTAGAAGTACTTGTTGAAATATTCTAGCTTAGTCAATGCTTGAGATTTGTATCAGAAGTGTTCTCTAGTTTTCTTGGCAACAAGAGATAGATAATTTAGTACTAGTGGTGGCTTGATTAAGACCGGACACTGCAAGCTACAGTGCAGGTCAGCAGAGGAAAGCAGAGATGGCTAGATAGTGAGTTTCACAGACTTCAGGTAATAATGATAAAAATGACCACAATCATGATATTTATGTGAAGATTGAGTTCCCTAATGAAGATACATTTATCTCAACAGGGCACCTCTTGTGTGGCTATCCGCCTTTGGGATGCACATTACTCCCCAGATGAATGCATTCCTTTACCAGTAAGCAAGAACCATAAATTACATGAGTTGTACACATACAAGACAATTTGGTTTTTTCGACTGAGTTGATAATGGAAATTGACCTTCCGTGATAAAGAGTTTGTGAGTTGAGGTTTCAAGCAACCCTTCATCTGACAAAGGGCTAACACTCAAAATTCAGCTTACACTTTTTACAATGACCAATTTACAGTTGATAATACCAAGTTATCTTGTTATACTCTCCCACCGATGCAACCCCACAGTTTCTTTAATAACTTACCCCCTTTCATCATTTGTGTACAATCAGCCTGCCTCTTAAAGTATTTTTGATGAAACATTCCAAACTTGAACATATTTTTCAGTTACATCTGTTTGCTTGTAGTGTATTACTAACTTGAACTGAATTAATATGTTGCTTATTTCTGAATTTTTGAAATCTGATTAGTACTTCTGATTAGAATATGTCCTTTTTTTTTTTTTTTTTAACCAATCATGTACATATGTTTTTTTATATATTCTTAGATTATATTATATTAGATGTTGTGATTAATTAATTTATTTGAATGTATGGTCAGTAATTTATATAATTATTGTTCCTGAAAAACCCCACTGGGGAGGCGACAGTAAAGTATGTACTTAAACATTGGTTAAGAAAGCATTTTTAATTTGAACTTTATTTCTTGTTCCTCACCCTTTCCTCTTTTCTTTGCTGAATTCTAACAGTATAAGGTCTATAACATTCCCTCTGTTTATGAAAATGAATTTACTAATAGGACTAAGCAAATCCTTTTTGAGAACTCTGATGTATTAAGCAAGATTCAGAAGTGTAGTTCTTTTGGTATTCTTCTGTCATACAGGTCAAGGAAGAACTTTTATCTCTTGGAAGACGAGACAGATACAAGAAAACAATTCAGACAACTTCAGGGAAGTTGATATCTGATGTGATACTACAGACTCTCACTCGGCAGGAACGGAAACAAGGTGTGGTAGGGAGTCAGTACATTGCTGAGAAAGAACACTATGAAGAGGCTATGAATGGTGCATTCAATGATCTTTTGGTAAGAAATCGCATGACAGTTAATATGATTACAGACCAAATTGGACGACCCAGAGCCTTGTCACCAATTAATCAAACCTGTGACAAAATTCAAGAAAGAAACTAGACATCGGTTATGTCTTCATAAAATAAAAAAAACAGTTAATTTGAAATGTGCGATAATAGTGCTCAAACTTGATGTGTACAGCCCACTTACACAGGCATGACTTGTCAACTGTCCTAGTATGCTGTCCAATTACAAGCATGACATTAAGAGAGGCATGGTTAATGCATGCCAATAGTTAATCAAGTTTTATTCTAATACACCCTGTACTATCTGTTATTGAATTGTAGGTTGATGTTCTTCTCCAGAATGGCCTGGGACCATTGACATGATGGTGAAAGAGAGTCTGATTTTTTTTTAATGATATTAAAAAAAGTAGATTTGACATAATGAAGTCCATCTTGCAGTTTTAGATTTTTTATTCAGTAATTTATTTTAAATTTGTACAAAGCACTGGTAGACTAATGTGTAAAATATGGGAGTTGTTTTTGTACAGAAGACAAGGCTAGACAGGCAAAAAAATTGTACAGACTTGTGATAACTTTTTTTTTTTTTATGAAATACTTCACAACAAAACTGTTGATCATTGAGAGTCTGAGTGAGTTTCTTTCATTGTCAAACTTTCAAGGGCTTTTATTTTCAATCTGGCCAAGATCCTCTGGCATCTGCTATACAAAAATGCAATGCTTCTAAATTTCTTTATCCCAATCAACTTCTCCAGTTTTCAAGAAGTGTTTGGTTCTTTCTTTCAAAGAGAAAGAAATTTGTTGTTTTGATGAGACTGATTGAAATGTCGAGCTTGACACCATAAGTATTTTTTTGTCTACATGTTGTATTACAGGTGACCTTTTAACATTCATTTGTCCCCTAGTCCAAGATTTGCTTGGAAAAATGCACCATCCCCTTGAGTCGCAGTCTGAAAATGAAAAACAAAAACAAGGGAAGATTTTAATAAGGAGCAGATCTTGATTATTTATTTATTTATTAAGTAATTCTTATCCTGATTATCAATGCTGATGATTACTTGTTTGCCCTGAGCCATGAGATTTTCTTTTAATTCAAAGACTTGCATCATTTCAAATAATCATCATGCAATAAACAATATGACAGGATCTTTACAATGTACAACATTTATTTTCTTACAATACTATATTAACTTGCAACATCATTTACTTTTGAGAATAGAAATTAACCTTCATGAAATTTTACAACCCTTGTCTGTGCACGAGTTTTGTCCTTCAATTTACCTTGTTTATTGCTTTATGTCTCTCTCTGCTGACAATCTCTTCTAAAACCTCACCTGTCCCTTTGATTAGCCTGAGCACGAGAAAAAAAATTGATTGAGAAGTGTTTTGCAGTCTCATATTATGCTATCATGAGATAATATATATATCTTATTAACCAAGCGCGAGGGCCGTACTGGGAGAATATCGGCCTGAGGTCTTAACGGTACGGATCGAGTGCAGCGAGGTCCGTACAAAGAAGACCGAGGGCTGATATTCTTCTAGTACAGTCCCGTGCAAGCTTGGTTAATAAGAGATTTATTGTGCGACTGAAGTTCAAAGGGACACAAGTGCAGTATCATTGGGGACCATTCGGGACAGTGCCCGGTCCAATACTGAGAGAATATTGACCGGCAATAGAACATTTTGATTGGTTGATTTTAGTTATTGGCCCTCTGACTGCCCGATTCATGTAATAATACTATTGTCATACACGCAGCAAAAAAATCCTCAACAAAATTTGCATTTCTTGATGCGAAGACAACACTCTACCAGGGAAACCCCTGGTAATATTTAATTGGGAGAAATTTCCCAGTTAAGGAATCATAAAGCTATGCATGAGCAATGTCTGTAATATGTCTGTCTGTCCATCTGTTTCTGTCTGCCTGTCCATCTGTGTCTGTCTGTCTATCTGTGTCTGTCCATCTGTGTCTGTCTGTCCATCTGTTTCTTTCTGTCCATCTGTCTGTCTGCCTGCCTGCCTGCCTGCCAATCTGTCCCAACAAATTTTTTTGCAAGAACACTGCAAGTAACAAATGGTGAACATAATTTTAGTAGATTTAATTTTGGAAAATAACTTTTTTTAACTAGCTATAAACTAAACTACATTATTACACGCATGCCATGAGAGCATTTGATTATCTGAAGGATATCTTTACCTGTGACGACCTGTTTCTGGGTCATAAACCCTTCTAACTTGGGCTTGTTGTTTTTCAAACTCCTCTTTTGTCATAGGGACCATGGGTCTTTTAGAAAAATCAAGAAGAAGATACAATAAGTAGTTATTTGCGAAAAAATCTTACTATTTTTGCCAGTGATCGCGATAGCCACCAACCTCTTCTTTGGTGCTGCCACTGCTCCAGGGTCATTTGATGGTGGACTTATTGATTTATCACCTGCAATGTATCAATAGAAATTAGAAAAAAAAAATGATTGTAAGCGTGATAACTTATATATAGATTAACTTTTCTTTAACTTTTTTTGTATCAAGAAAACCAATTTTTGCCTTTTGCATGACCTTGTGCCTATTCAGTTTTAATATTCGATTTTTATGACTGTCTCTTGATGTTCAAGAACTCGTCACTTAAATTTGTATTGTTACGTTAATGATGGGTCCAAATATTTTACTTCCTGTTTAAAATACCTTGTGTTCCATCAGTGTTTTTCGAGGTTGTATCTTTTTCGGCTCTTTTGACATCAGCCTTTTCCTCGTCTGATCCCTTTCTCATTTTTCTCATCTTCTCTTTCCTTTCGCGTCTCTTTTTTCTTTTCTCTTTCTTTCTTCTTTGTTTGTTCTTTCGATCTGCATCTTTCCTTTTCTTTCTCTTCTTTTTGTGCCCACTGCTATCAGAGCAGTCATTTCCACTTGTCGATCTACTTTCACTCGTATTAGGTTGTTCATGCTTTGATTTCTTTTCATCCCTCTTTTTCTCATCTAGCTGTGTTTTTGAGCTTTTTCCAGCAATTTTTCGAGACTTTGGTTCACCTTCAGAACTCGTGCCATCAGACTCACTGTCATGTCTTCGTTTTCTCTTTTTCTTCTCGTTCATGTCGCTTTTAGCTTTGGGAATTCCGCAATTACTTCTAATAGTATATAGATAGCAGCAGGAAAAAGGAAATCGGAGGAAAATTTCCAGCAAAATTACTCAATACAAGTTCCCTGAGAACAAAGCTATTTAAGGACGCCATCTTGGTTTACGCGTGAGGAGAGAGCCTGGGGGCTAGTACTTAGTCTTTCACGAATCTATGCCTTACTTTCAGGTGACAATTTGGTTTTACAGCTAAACCTTTCCACAACTGCCACCTTGTGGTCAGAAGAAAGTGACCGCTGTGGAGAGGCGGCGGCTATAGAGAGGGTTAAATTGAAGGTATGGGAAGCCATCGCGACAAAAAAAAGTGGCCTTTAGAGGAGGTTCGACTGTAGTTGGAGAGAGAACAAGAAAAAAAAAATTAAAATACCCGAGGTAATAGAAGATCATCAGAAAACAGAAAGCTTAAAATTCAAACCTCAAATACTTCTCTCAAATATAACCGTGAAACTGATAGCCTTAGGATCAAATTATCAAAAAAAAAAAAAAAATAAAAATACACAAAAATATGCTTCTGAGTATTGTGTGAAAGGGATTTTCAAACGTAGAGAAGAGTTGAAGCGGAGAATGAAAATGAACCGGGACATGAAATAACTTAAGATTTCCCTTTTTTATTTGAGACAAAGAATTTATTCTTTAAAAATATCAGTTGGTTCTATCTCGCTTTATTTCAGAGTTTGTTCAGTTGCACATGGTCAGTGAGTTGTCCCTTCGATTCTTTGTCGAATGATTGGTAAACTTGGTGAAGATATTTCTGCACGTATCGGTGTCTAGTTTTCCATTCAGGTGAACAACAACACGATTATAAAGCAGAAGTTGATGAACGTAACCCAGCCTATCGTTACAGAACCAGAAAAATAAAATGTCTCTCGCCTTCTGGGCGTTACTGTTAGGTAAGTTCTTTGAAGCTGAATCACTGTACATTTTTTTAGCGACCATTTTGCCCAATTTTGGAGGCGTAGACGTGTTTCTTTTCTCCGCAAGATTAATTTTTTCTGCGAATTTTCAGATTTTTTTTTGTTTTCAGTGCTTTTCGATGTCAGCCATTTCGTACAAACATCTGTTATAGATGAACTGGTGTTCATTACGGGATTAACCAGAAAGTGACGACCAGCGTTTGTTTCCATGGGCTTTCTTTTCATTAGGTAACCCCTTCCATTTCCGTTATGGTCCATAAGTTTGAAGCCCCCTTTTCCGGCCCAGTACCAGTCCCTTATGGTTCTAGTCGATCAGTCTGTTTGTTCTCCCCTATTTTCGGTCATTGGCGTTACTTGAACATGCTGCACAGTCACTTGGCGCCCGTTTGGTTTTGAACAAGGAAAACCGTATTGCCTTGTGTAAAGAAAAAAGTCTATAGTGAACAGGATAGGCGATATGAATCCAAAAACCTGAAAAGAGAAAATGGCTATCAACGAATACCTGAAAGAAATTTGTAGCTCATTTGCTTTTGCATTTCTGTGGCTGTTAGGGGTGGAAGACAATGTTAATTGTGGTACAACAGAACATCTTGGTTTAAGATATATATTCTAATGATTTAAAGCAACACAGCTCAATATTGTAACCTACCGAGGCAATGTTAATCTTACTGCATGTGACACATTTTGGCTGAAGTGGTGTATCATGATATGAGTCACCCAACTTAACAGCCTCGTTTGTAAGGAAACTTGACAACACGAACAACAGGACAGCGGTTACCGATGTATACATGACAATCTGTGTACGAGAAACAGAGAAGTATTATTTTCCGGTTACTTTCTTAAACACGGAAGCAATAGAAATCTCCAGTAATACTGACACATAGCATATACGAATTCTCGCTAAAAAAAGGTAAATTTTCCTTGCTTTTCAAAGTGTTTTTCATCGACAACACTAATCTCGAGGCTTCTATATTGCTCATCCCTGCGCACTATATCAGGATTCAGACCCCCTGTATTTAGGGACTGCGAGGACATGCGCAGTTCACATTAAAAGATGGTGAGCACGTGATTGGTGTTGTGATTTGGTTGAGCTCCAAATATTCCACTATGTGAACAGTTTTAGTGTTATCTTTTAATTAAGTTTTAAATGATTTATAAGTGTTTATTGTTTTTCTCTATTTCTTCTAACAGGACTACGTCTTGTCTCCTTCGCAGCCGTTGTTTGGGCTCGTCACGCAACGCTCCTTCCTTGGTCGGGGAGGGAGCGTTGCGTGACCAGCCCAAACAACGGCTGCCTGAGGGAGACTAGACTACGTCAGCTATGCTATACTTTTTGTGATCGTGTATTTTAAAAAAAAATTATATTACTTACAAAAGTATTCCAGAATTTCATATTCTTCTGCTGAAAATCGAATACTTTTACAATGAATATGATCAGTGTTACAAAATATGCCGCTCCTGTAGTCGTAAGAAACAAAGTTTCGGCAACTGTTTTCATGGCCACTAACGTGACGTAATGCTGCAACGCACCAAAACTAGTCGCCAGGCTGACCTGTCACAGAAACAGTAAACTATGACTCAAAAACTGTCAAATCGGAACGCTTATATTATACAAATAACAGAGTATAATGCGAAGTGTAATAAGTTGTTCCTTACGATTTATCAGAATTTAGACACATTGACTGATGTCAAACAGTTACAACCTTTTTCCTAAGGTCCTTTCTCTTCTCCTCTTTCTTCTGGAGGGAAGACGAGAAAGGACCCTAGGAACGATGTTGACGAAATCATGCCTTCCTTTAAGTCCAAGATGGTGAGACATGAAAACGTTTGCAAGATTTTCCAGATTTTACGATGATATTTTTGACAGAAAAATTACCAACAGCTATCTGCGAGCAAAAAAAGACACTAAGCACCCTTCGACTTGAATTTCACCTGGATCGGCAGAAATCGCTTCTTCCATGGGGAGGAAATTTAACGTGAAGTCAGAGGCTACCCTTACGAAATGTGCTAAAATTTGTACGTACCATTTCTGCAATATGTATGATCCCTGAGTATGATCTTAAAAATTTCCTGTTGATGTTTTGCCTGAAAATCCAGTTGCGCTTTTGCAGTAAGAGAGATGGCGATTTCCCTTCCATACCTTTTAACAATAATGGGTCAGTTATTAGCTTTTTTTTTTATTCAAAAATAAACTGAACTGAGTTTCCCTGAAATATTCATAGGGTAAACGTGAGAAATTTGCGTGTTATTTTTCAATTTTAAATTCTTTTTTTAGGGCCGTTTGTATTAGTTAATGACTTTCCTTTTCAATTTTGATGAGTCAGACACAATAATTATTCAGTAATTGTGGTCAATGACGAATAATGAAGTTCTAGAGTGCATCACGTGATCCCCGTTTATCACTCTGTGTCCAAAAGGTTTTTAATTATACATTAACAATGATAGATTCTAAAGTACTTCAAAGCAAATCATAAGTGACCAATTCAAAGACAACAAGAGCCTGTTCCCAGCCGTTGATGCGTGTTTCGAGTAATTTACAAAGAGGACTTAAAAGGTAGCATTATTAAGGGATTTTGCTGAATTTATGCGAAATTCGCAAAAAGCGGGTAATACGTGACCCTTGAGCACTTTGGGCACTAGAGAAATTTCGAATTTTCTTTTTGATCGTGCGAGCCGTGGGCGAGTGCATTTAGAATATTCTGTGTGACAAGAAAAGATCACTGCTCACTGCAAAGCACAAAGATATAAAAAAAAAAAACAAAAAAAAAAAAAACATTCAGTTTCTCCCGAAGCGCGACAAGACACACGTAAATTAAAAAAATATGCTAATGATACAAAATTGAATTAGTTAGGATATGTGGCTAAATTCTATTATATTATGACATGTTTTGTTAAAGTAAAGATGATTGTTGAAAAGCTAAAATGAATGATGACGCATTTGAAGTTGAAAGCGGGTAAAGTGAATTCCTCGGGGACCGGTCATTATTTACCCCCTGGGGTTTGGTAAACACCACAGCGTACACTATTGAGTTATGGATGCACGCGGGAGGTTGCTAAGCACGAAAGAAGCGTAAGAGTCGCTCGAGGCGATAGCCGAGAGCGACTCTAGCTTCTTGAGTGCTTAGCAAACCTCCCAAGTGCATCCATAACTCAATAGTGTACGCTGTGGTGTTTACCATTTGTTTTATAACATTACATTGATACATTGTAGCTAAAGAGTTCCCTTTTATTTAACAAATCTTACGCGACCAGAAAAAACAAGCGCGCGCGGAAAAATAGTCTTTGCATTTGCTCACGTCAGCAGCGTACACCCATGGGCAAATGAGGGACGCTAAATTGACCAATCAGAGCGCGCGCTTTACTTTGGTTATGTTATAATATTATTTGGGGGGAAGGGAATTACCTGCTTTTCAGGAGGAAAGGAAAGGAAATTAACAGTTAATAAACTATAAAGAGAGTGTTATAGAAAATTGACTGCCAATGAGAGGGGACTATTTGAATTCTACAGAGCCTTCGAGAGGATCGGTTAAATTTTATTTTGACTTTATCCCCCCCCCCTCCCATTCTCCTCTTCCAGGCAATGAGCAGTGACGGCCTCGAAGCCGTCAAATGCTGAAATGAATATTCTCATTCAAAATGAAAAGATTGAATAAAGTGTTTGAAGAAAATAAAATATGTCACGTACCTTTGATCCTTTTTTCCCTTGATAGACGTCATGACCAAGGAAGAATATCTGCCATCGTCCTATTTTCTGGGGGGTCCCTACTATTTTCCGAGTAACATCAGTGTAAATTAAGAGACTTCTTTAGCTTCTACTTGTAAAATTATGTTGACACCTGCGTCAAGTGATTCTCGCGCGATCATCTCGCGACCAGGCTAGCGCGAGAGTCTCTCGATCGTAATAACCCATTTCCGAATTACCTTTGGCTTCATTTTTAAAGCGAGTCTTGGTGCTCATCCTTTCATACGGTTATAAGTTTTCATTCACGCGTAAATTAACCTCATTTTCATGCGAATGGTTGAGCATCAGGCCTAGTTTTGAAAAAGAGGCCAAAGGCAATTCTGAAATGGCCTATTGGTTTTAGTTACGTCGTACTGATGCAATAAACTCGCGCAGGAGCCCTGACTCACGGCAGAACCGCCTAAATTATTAATTATTTTACGAGCTGAAAATTAACACCTAGTTGGGTTATTACTTTAGTTCCAGAAATGGAAAATGATTCATTGGAAAATGGGTAAATTGTTTTACACCTGTGCAGTGATAAACTCATCACGCTCCGCTTTCTAAAAAATTATGTTGATAAATCCTCACCGAATACTCGTCTTAAGTTGAAAAAACCAACAGCACGCACTTAAGTTGTCGGGAACATAAGGTGGACGTTTAGAATAGGTCTAGAGTGGGGATTGAGTACTCCCCTACCGATGGAACCCGTATATCGAGAACGTTCTTAAATTAAAGTCTATTAAAAAGTCTACATTTTTTTTAAGTTGTGGTTTTCTGTTTCGAGATAAATCCTGCTTGTCTGATCATAGTTGGTCTGATACTGCAATTACATAACCAGAAATTTTCATTACAGAAGCATGAGTGCATATCTTTTCTAAATCAGGCATCATCAGGAATAAAATAATAAATATTCTCGTTTGAATTCACGTTTCAACTTGAATTGCCGGCTGATGGAGCATCTGCAAAACTATAAGTTCATTGGCGATCGTAGAAAAAAAATGGCAACATCAACCATAAACGTTTTAATCTTAAAAGGCAATAACAAAAAAAAAAATCATTAGCCGGTAGACTCGGCCGGCATTAAAGCAGAAAATTCATAAAATCTGCTATGAACTGACAAATTTCGTACGCCGGTACGATGCATTCAAATCATGTTTTGCTTACAATATAAACATTTAGATTGCCTTCGAGTAAGTTCATTCTTAAAAATAAAGTCAGAAAAGACTCATATATCTTACCACAAATTGTCCGCAAGGAGATGAATAAAATAAACTTCTTTACCCTTATCGCGGACAAAATCTCCTGCTAAGACCAGGCTTCCTGTAATGGCGATTTCCACCTGGCGGTTTCATGTTTACAAACTTGCACGGACGCAAACAGAAGAGGCAATTGGCCACAAGCGAATGTCAAAAAGTTAGAGGAAAAAGTAATTTATGTAAGTATCTGACTTCAATTGAAAAGCGAACGCAGGGAGCCGTCTGATGTTATGAGTTTTCAAAGTGATTTCACAGCTATAGCCAACGGCATTTTGATTGTTATGAATTTTCAAAGCAATTTCGCAGCCATAGCCAACGGCACTTTGATCGTGTAGATGCTTACGGCTGACTAGTACAGCGAATTCGAATATCTAGAGTGCACCTTTGTGTTTATGTAAAACAACAATAGAGAACAAAACAAACAATACTAGCTGGCGACAAAATTAAAACTTGAATATAGAAAAATGTACTGAAAACCAACTATGACGTACAAAAGTGAAAAAGGGACAGAAAAATAAGTAAATGAGTTTAAAAGCAGTGTGTAAACTTTGTAGAACCCTGTGAGATTGCCTCTCTTACATAGGTTATAATTTGAAACTAGGTATATGTTTCTATCTATCTAAATTTTAATTTTTTTTTCTTTTTAACAATGTCAGTCAGTCCACAGTAAGTAAAATAGATGCCTGAAATTGCCCACGGGTCACTAAGGTAAGTAATGTTTTGAAAGGAAAAAAAACAATAAACACTTTTCTTCAATCGATTGAAAGATTAATGTTCTGAAGGTTTGAGTATTACGCGGTATCATATATGACTGTGTCTCACAAGGACTGGGAACTACCAAATTCACGAATTTGATTGGCTGAAATCAATATTGAAAGCGGTCTAGATTTTCCTATCTAGAACCGCATCTAGACCGGTGTAGAAAAAAAAGGTACGAAGAATATAAAAAATTGGCATACAAGACCCAGCCATATAATAAACATCTTATTAACCGAGCTAGGTCGGTCTACATGGGAGAGTCTTGACCTCGGTCGCTGGTACAGACCTTACTGCGTTCGGTCTGTACTGGCGACCTCGGTCAAGATTCTCCCATACAGACCTCCTGCTCGGTTAATAAGAATTAAGTCTTGCACAACTTATATCAAGCAATTGTGCACGCATGCATGGTGTAGGCTAGAAGAGAAACTTTCGTTTCGCCATATTTTCTTTTCTAAACAAAGACAATTGTTGAAATTAGACCTAAAAGTTGGGAACTGTCGTGGCTTTTATTTCCGGTCGCGAATCCTGACGAATAATTGATTTATTGAAACTCTTTGGAGCAGAAGTAGAAGTTTTAAGAGACAAGCGTCCTCTTTTGCGGGGTCGGAACAGAACCTGATAACGTCAGACAAGCTCCATCTGGGGTCTTACACGTCCCTCCCTCTTTTCACGCCTGTATTATATAAAGTACTATTTTTACACCATAACCACGGGGAACTCAAAGAACTTTGCTACTGTTTCGCTGCTGGTTGCTATCCTTCACACGACAAAGATGATATTCTTCACGAGTTATTTGTTATTGAAAAGATTAACTGTTACCTCCCTGAGGTAAATTTTCCCCTCGGGGAATTTTCTTCTTTACTAATAACACGCAAAGGAAAATGCGTCTGTGGTTTACAAACAAACAACTTTAATTGTCCTAAAGTATGGAACATCAAAAACACGAATCTTTGAAGCATCTGCAAGGAATAGCTGATATTTTTAAAGCCAAAATACGATGATATTTTAGACACAATAGCTGCCTTCAATTTCCGTTCATCTCCGATGCACCAATGATGTAGATTAAGAGATAAGTTACTGTCATTGAAATGAGTTACCAATTTAGTCTATATATAGGAAGACAATCCAATGCATAGTGCGTGGTGTTAATTAATGTCTTATTTAATCCCTACCACTCACCTTTTATCTTTTAGTAAACCTTGATCTCCTGCTGACAGCCTACTTTGCGCTTTTGTTTCGCGCAGAAAATCCACTAAGACACGCTTGAAGGATGGTCCTTTTGTTTTCTGACACTGCCTGAAGTGCCGGTTTCCTTGACTCTATGTCGGTTTTATAGAAACTTTGCAAACTGAAACCATAGGGTTTCCTAATGAGAAACCAGCACGCACTGATGTAGCCCTCATCTGCTGCTTTTAAGAGAGTGTTTTAATTGTTGGAAAACTAGTTTAAGAACAACCAAGCAAGGGAAATGGGGGATATACTGTGGCCTTGCTAATGATGCCACACTATAACAACTCAGTGTTAGATTCGTTAATGATGTGATTTTGATCTGCACTGTTTTTTTTTGTCTGTTTCCATTTATGTTCGTAATTAACGGTTGTGAACTTCTCTACTGTGGTCTTTTCATTTAGTTTTATGTTAATTATAGTGGAAATTATTAGTAATGATGCTACGTGAGCAAAATAATAACCATTTTCTGAGCATAGTGTGAAACATCGAGCATCATGCGGACAACCTTAGAAGTAGGTGAACAATGGCCCAGATATCCACTTAACATCAAGAGAACATTTTTCTAGCTCAGTTTTCGTTGATACAGTAAAGAAAAGAGCTTTGGATTTTCTCTGCCATTTTCTCACCGAAACAAGCGCGATTTAGTCATCTTAGATTGAGGGACGTGTCCTGGCTTTGAAACTGTGCAGCGAGAAGAAGTCGCGTTTCCTCAGGAGAATTGCTTTTTAAAGAAGAGCGAGGTTCCGGCATTGTTTGACTTAGTAGTAGTGAATATATACTCTACACGCAAAGCTTTTTACCAATAGTAAGCTTTGGAGATTTGTAGATTTACACACAGATGTATTTGTAGGCGATTAGAACGGATTTGCTTCCACGCTCAGTTTCACAAAGGTTTCCCATAGCGATCTTGTGAGGGTGGGACATTTGTTTTCCATCCATAAATCTTCTTTTTTTTTGTTCATACAGTTTCGCCTTAATGTAAAAAATGACATCTACTGTTTCTCGAAAACCACAAAAATGTCTCAGAAGGACTTTATAAGAGCGATCCACTTTCTATATGATTCATTCGCTGGTGTTGATGATTGGGTAAGTTTTTCTGATCCTCGAAAGGAGAAAGACGAGAAACATTTTTTGCAAGGTAAGATAATTGTCGGACAATTTTAAAACTGGTGATCTATCACACAGGTTATAGAGACCGAGATTTTGTAGTGTGAGGAACAAGATTTCGTGATTTGTTTTGTTTAGGAAGTTTTTGATTCAGTCCGCAAATGTGGCTTGAACTGTTTTCAGTACTGTGTTCAGGCAAATTGAAAATGACATAACTGACCGCTTGTGACATCGCAAAATAAATCATTGAGTGGACTTTAGACTAGAAGGCTTACTTGGGATGGCGTCCCTTCCTTCTTCAAAGTTGCAATTTTTAATCGCTCAAATGCTAAAGATTTAATTTCCTATGATCACACCCTCTTGAAGCAGAGCGCGCCCGCGTTAAGCGCATTTGATTATGAAAAACTGAGTTCCGTAGCTTTGTCCACGACTTTGTTATTCAAGTTTTGTTTCATTTCTATCTCTGAACTTAAATTTTAGAAACAAAGATATCTTTTCATCTAAAAGTATTCGTAATGTGAATGTATTCGGAATTTTATTTTTTAAAAAATATTCTCAAACTTCTGACGCAGAAAATTTTACAATGAGTCGTTTAAGGATCATGCACGCGACTTTCGCCAGCACAGCTCCACTTACAATTTGATAAAACATGTTAACTGAGATCACATTCGCCAACCAAATTAAGCCCCATTATCATATTTCTGGTAATTTTCCTTCTAAATTACTAGCGGTTTATTTCTAAGTTGGCATCCATTACCCCAAACACTTCTTATTTATGTATAGCCATCAATTAGTTCGACAGGTCGGTAACTATATTACTGTGGTTCGTTATATCTGTCGCGCCTTCGAACATATTTCCCGCCCAAAATAAGAATACTCTTGCGTTCTCGGGTGATCAAGTTCCGAATGAAGCCAAGCAAGTTAACAATGTAAATTAAAATTGGGCTTATTTGCCGGAGGGCAGCCCTCAGAACAGAAATAATATGATACTTTGATCAAATCAATAAGTGAACTACATATTGATTAAAAGCAATCGTCAAAGTACATTTGAAATATTTTAATATTTAAAAAAAAATCCGTCCTACTGACTTTGATATGTTCATGCTAAATTTACACGTAGGAGTTAAGTCCCTTTGTTTTTAAGTGTCAAAGTATTTAATTTAGCTCAAGTGGGCTTGGGCCTCTTGCAGTGACACAATGATAGTTCTTTTCAAATTATAAAATGCGCTGTTTGAACAATTAATTATTACTCGTAGCCTTTTTGTTCTATTGACCTTCGGACACCTCGGAGCCAATCATTCGGTTATGCCTCGTTGCAACTTCACAAAGCTTCTTTATGGGCTTGATGGAAAGGCGGGATTAAAAGCTTTTACTGACAAATCTTAATATCTCTATATATGCTGTAAAAGAAAATTTTGATTGGCGTCTACTGTGTCATATACAAATGGAGTAGGTGGTTATCAGCTATGATCCTCTAAAGGTTGATTCATTCCACAACGGTCATCAGAGAGGACGGTTGTCAGTAGAGCTCATTGAGAAAAAAATTTTCAAAGTGTTGGCGGGCAGGTTTCTTCAGTAGGCAAGCTTACAAGCAAAACACACCTAAAGAGTAAAACCGAGGTGAGCTTTTTATACGTATCATTGCAAGGTTAAACACCTCCTGGTTAAAGCTTTGTTCTGTGGGAAAGTAAGCATCTTTTCCCTTAGTATTTCATTGCGCGATACATATCACTGGGAAGCATAACTGAGTACACAAATTCATGGATGAAAAGTGATACAGACCCTCAAATATGTTTAAAAAATAAGGCTTTTTTCAAACCTCATGTATTAAAGAGGTATGATTTTAAAACCATGTCGTAGGAGAAGTCGACGGAGCTGAATAACGTATGCGCATCGTTGGGTTTTGCCGCGGAAAACGGATTTTTGAGTAGTTTGCAGGGTTGATTTCCAATTCTCTTGCTTCGATGCATTGTTTTCCTTACTGCTTTTCTTTTAAAGAACAACCTCTAAAAACTTGGTACACCCCCTAACAATTTTCGAAAATTAATTTTCTCCTTAAAACCTCTGGAAATAGGAAAATGCTTTTGACGAAAACAAAGTTCTTTGGTTTTAAATGTCGGCCCTCATTATTTTTCGCTAATTTTGCTAAATTTTAGACACTTGAGCCCTTTGACGTAGCATTTAATTATTCAGCACTGTCGGAGAAGTCAATTTTTGCGCGCTCAAATAAGGTTCCCGCCAAAATTGAAACCATACGCTAATAAAAGCAAATAAACATCAGGAGCCAAACAGGAGCACGATAGACTGCATGAAATTAATTCTTAACGCAGCGGAAAATTTCTTAAGCTGTTTACAAGATTTTCTGCTTTCATCTCTGCAAGCGCGAACGAATGATTCCAGCAAAATTTAAACGAGGACTGTCGACGAAATAATACTTGTAAAAAGATGTCGAATTAGATAAAATATAAACTATATCAAAATGTGAACAGCTTTTTACTGTAACATTTTCCCCTTTTTTTCTTTTTTCTTCGATATCAATTCTAGAGTAACCGGGAAAGATGTTAACTCCAGTCCTTGTATTGTCCCTCGCCTTTTTCTTCTGTGATGCTGCCCAAGGCCGCGTTGGCTTTCCATTGCGCCGTTTTCCAAGCGAGGATAAACTGCAAATAAGAAAACGAAGCTCAGGTAGAGATCAAAAGAATATTTGTCGTTTCAAGTACCCATAAGGTCATAATGATTAAAAATCTCTCTTTTGCTTTCATTTGAGCTCGGAACAAGGTTTGAGTGCATTAATCTTGATCCTGGAAGTCATTGGAGCCTTAAATTCTGCGTCTCGTTTTGAGTAGATTTTTTCCTTTTGTTCAGTTTTTTTTTTGCAACAAATAACTTTGAAATTATTTTATCCTTGTATCCGTAATTTGAAGTGGATGAAAGCGCATGTCTGGAGGCCCATAATGCCAAGCGCGATCTACATAGCGCATCGCCGCTGACCTGGGATGGCAATCTGGCCAGCAAAGCTCAAGCCTGGGCAAATCACTTGGCTAGTATTGGATCTATGCAGCACGATCCGAATGCTGACGAAGGAGAAAACCTGTTTGTATCATACAGTTCGGAGCCTCATTGGAGTTCATGCCAAGACGCGGTAGAGGAATGGTAAGAGTCAGCACGGGACCACCAAATTTAAAACATCAAAATATTAAGGCTCTTGATAAATTCTCAAAGATTGTATTGTTGTACTCTGGGCGTAGTCTCAATTTATCTTGCCTTTTTTTTCTGGGCAACGATGTAGTTTCCATATTCTAAATTAAAGAGATTCCAGGGTTAAAGTTTTGAGGTTAGCCCTTCGTTAGAGAGCTTATCATTGTGGTTCGCGGGTCCACAATCCACAATTCCTCGATTTACATTATCAACCAGTTGACGAAACCAAATTATCTTGTGATAACCCCCACCGACACAGCACCACAGTTTCTTTAGAAACTTACTCTCTTTATCCGTCTCGATAATGACAACAGCGAGAAGAAATAAGAAAAAATCGCAAGCTTTGCTGTGTTTCTCAGGGTTCACATGTTCAGAAAAGGTGCTGCAAAATGTGCAAATCAGTTTTTCTTTCATTTGTAGGTACGCTGAAATAAAGGATTATGATTTCAACGATCCTCGGTTTTCCTCTAAAACTGGTCATTTTACGCAGGTAAACGCACTTTTGCGCGCGGACTTGGTTTGTGCTGGAGTTGCATTTGCAGTGTTTATTGCCGTAATAGTTATTATCTTGTTGCCGAGTGTTTCCAGTCAAGCATGAACACCTGGCAGTAATGAGTTTCCAAAAAATGAGACTTGAGACTCACAAAAAGATAATCTTGCTTTGAAATCTGTACCTAGGGGAACGTTCTCCACTTTTAGTGCCAGTCTTGTTCTCGAGGGTCCTCTCTCTCCTCCTGCCTCGAGAAGGTATGGAGGAATTAGGACCTGGGAACGAGTACCAACCTCGTTGTCGGGGTCCTCTCTCTTCATCCCTCGAGAAGGTTCGGAAGAGAGAGGATCCTGGGAACAAGTACCAACCTCGTTCCCGGGTCCTCTCTCTTTCTCCCTCGAGAAGGTATGGAAAAGAGAGGATCCTGGGAAAGTACCAACCTCGTTCTCGGGGTCCTCTCTCTTCCTCCCTCGAGAAAGTGCGGAAGAGAGAGGATCCTGGGAACAAGTACCAACCTCGTTCCCGGGTCCTCTCTCTTTCTCCCTCGAGAAGGTACGGAAGAGAGAGGACCCTGGGAATGAAGTTGCTTTAGTACATGTGCATGGCCGTTGTGACGTCATTTAAACGATCCTCAGCAACTTCTTGTTCGACGAGCTATTTCCAAGATTTACAAATCATCGGTTTGAAAATGAGGATAAGGGCAAAGCTTTTGGCATAAAAAGTAAATTTTCTCAGTTTCATTCGATTCAAAGATGATTAACTCACTTCCATAAGGAAGGCTGGGCTTTTAGAATGGTTTCAATAGGTGTTCTATTCAGTGCAATCGCCTTTTAGCAGGAAGCTCAGCTATGATATTCTAACACATCACCTTTCTTCGAAATTTTATACCTGTTTCTTAAGGTCAAAACTGTATATGATCCACAATGTATTGGAAGAATCTAAAACAAATGATTGAGAACGTAGATATTTAGACGTTGGTCCAGTCTAATTGAAGTAGTTACGAAATCACAAATGTACGTTGTTCAAATTAGCGTAATTCGTAATTCGTGTTTGGGAAGAACTATGCACTTTGTTTTGCAATCCACAGGTTGTGTGGAAAGCAACTACTAAACTTGGGGTGGCGAAGGCGACAGCTCACCAGGGGGGGTTTTACGTAACCTACATTGTCGCTCGATATTCTCCACCAGGAAACTATCAAGGGCAGTTTGCTGAGAACGTTTCGGAAAACTGAAAATGGTAATGAGTAAGTGATTCATATAAAGGTGATTCTGAGTTTTGTGAAACTATTTTATTGCCTGGCAAGGCTGTATGGAACCAATCGATGGAATGTACAGCGCAGCAGAAACTATGCACTGTATGTGGAGAACCCTGCTGTTAGAAATAAATAGTCTATCAAGGAAGAGAAACACGTTAATATGAAAAAAAAAAAATGCTCTATGTTGTCTCTCAAAAAAAATTTAGAGCTACTTGTACGTCCTTCGTGAGTTCAGGTCATGGTAGAAGGTCGATGATGAATATAATAGCTTTTTCTGCCTTCTTTCTTAGATGAAGCAAGTCGCTGGATTCAGTTGATGTATGCCTATTTGAACTGTCGTGCGCACCACAAGGACAAAAGACAGTTACACTTATAGAACCATTATCATATTTAGTTATAATAGACATCGTGACTAGAACACTGGTAGTTAGGAGCTTGAAACTTTGACCTTTTTATTATAAAGGGATACCGAATAAAACAAAAACAAAAACAAAAACATTTGTAGACGTTTGACAACTCCTAACCGGCGGAATATTTGTCGCTTACTGATTTTGGGACCTATATATCCTCTGGAGAAATTTCTTATCGAAAGATATCTTGTGGTACTTGGTAATCCTCGCACGACAAAAACCCCACCCCACCTGAATAAATTCATAATTCATGTACTTGTAATTTTTTCAAAAGGCTTAAGATGAAAAGCTAAGAAAAAAAAAAAAAAGAAAAACAACAACAACAACACTGTGTGTGCGAAGTTAAGGAAATGTCCCTCGAAATTTAGCTGAAAAGAACTGATTTTTAAAAAATTACCCTTTTTTAGTTTCGTGCGCCAGTATTTCTGTCATGATTAGATATAATTGATAAGATGACTTCAGCATTACAGGTTGGAGCTTGGTGCTAAGTGTTTCTTAGTGCTCAATTTATCGACCAGGGGCCCTTCTATCGGAAAAGCTGAACAATTCGTAACTAAAGTGGAAAGAGACTCCAAGCCATTTATCTCATCTGAAACAAATTATTTCACATCCTTAGTTGATTAGTTCAATTGTTTTTAAACTGTTTTCTTAGGTTCAATGCGGGAAGGAGATCTGCTAAATTGACTTCGGAATTACCTTTAAGTACATATTTAAATCCGGCAAGACTGTACTTTATAACACAAAGTGTATGGATTATTTCCTGCTAATTTTGCCGCAATGAAATAATAAAAAATCGGTAGTCGAATGACTGAATAAAATGTTTTGGAAGTATGTTTCTTATTGACGAGCTGAAAAGTACCGGAAATTTAGTGGGAAAAGCTTCCGTTCGGGAATAATGGTTAGATTGAATTTATTTTTGTGTTGATGGAACATTTGGTGATGTTTTCGTTACACTTAAAGCAAGAACTCTCCTCAATATTAGGAAACAAAACCATAGCATGTCACAAACAGCAGCATGTCACAAACTTATTCCAAATGTTAGAAAAAAGAATAAGTTCCAGTTATGCAATATCTACAAAGAAAAGTAAAAAGGCCAAATTCACAACAACGAGACTAATTTCAACAAGGGTGCATGCTCAAATTTCCATATAGAAGCATTGGTATAATTTTTCCAACCACTTAACGATATCAGAAAAGAAAATTGAAAATGTAAACACTAAGGGCGGTTTTTTGTAATTTTTTTTCCCGCTAATTCATATCTTGATTTTGGTTACTCTCTTGCGTGTATAGCACAACAAAAACATTTCTCACCAAAGTCGATCAACTTTACATTAAGATTCCATTTTTCTAAGACGTTTTTGATCTGGGAAGAGAAGGTCAGTGTATCTTATGGGCCACATTGTAATCTCGCAGGAGGATTTATTACATTGTGAGAACCTTTTCAGACCATTACATAACAAGATATTGGTCATCATTTCTCGAGTTTAAGGTGCGGCTTTTAAAATCTTACTTTAAATGGCTGAAAAAGAAATTGCTGGAGAATAAGTCACACATCACTATAGGTTACTTTTGTTAATAAGGAGCAAGTATCGCCTCAAATGTTGGCATTTTTCTATGCAGAAAGCACAATGAGACAACGAAAACAAATACGCATACATTAAGTTTTCTTGAACGATTAAGAATCGAGAGAGAGGAAACATTTCCTGCTAAACGAGAGAAAACGTATTACTTTTGTGCGTAAAAGAATGAAATGATGAATAATATCTGGGTCACAACCTAAAGCACATATTTTCCTCTTCTTTCCCTTTTTCAAAAATTACGTCTTGAAGGGTTTTTCAATATTTCCTCACGGATATTTTAAAGTGCAAGCTTATGGAACTACACCATGGTTGCAGACAAAAACATCGCCAATAATTATTGCCTATTATTTTGGAGACGAAAATTTATTTTTCAAGTTGAGGAAGTCTTTGCTTTTTTATTTTTGGCTTCTGTGGGAAAGCAGGTGTCTCAAGTCCCTTTCAGGTTGTTATGAAAATGACAACCTTGATCTGATTTCATAATCAGTTGTGGTCTGACTGTGATCATATCTTCAGTGAATGAGACTGTTACAAAAGTATACTTGGGAATGACAGAAAAATTGAAACTATTTTTTCTTTTTTTTTTTTTTTACAATTATAGAATACAAAGTTTGGGCAGTAACCTGCATCGAAATCCAGATTTTGTGTTCTTTTGTGTGATAAAATTGAAATTTTTTTCCTAAAAAAAAAAAACTGTATACTATTAGCAGACTTGAAGGCGCTGTGAGTTTATTTTGTTTTGTGACAAGAGATATATCAGTGTTCGGAAGAATGGCAAATGTATTCTGTATATAGAAAAAGAGCGTGCGCCTTATCAATGTGGAACTTCAGGAAAAAGGTTTCCAAGATTAATGGATGAATCATTCCTGAGGGTAGCTTAAAAAGTGGTTTGACTATGTTTCAACTTGTGTAGTTCAACGAGTACATTGCGACGCTGATACATATAAAATTTTGAAATATATGATGCAAGACTCGTTCATTCATGTATGTTTTTGCTTTTTTTTTTAATAAATTGGGAGGAATCCTGGAAAAACTAACTAAACTGAAATTATTTCCCGATATGTCATAACTCGTACCCAAAGTTCGACATATCATTTTCGTTCTTTCATTTAAAACTTACCACAAAAACCACAACTCCCATGAAGCTGAAATATGCTTCTTTTCTTATCTACCCACACCACACAGCAACTATTTAATTGAAAGTGCAACTAATAGTTGTCATTCTATCATAAAAGTAACCCGGCACTCGCTTCAAGTGGACCATTTACTGAGTTTTAGTTCGGAGAAACATTCTTGCACTAAAGGAGGCTTCTTCATCTAAAAGTAGGGAGATTTAAAAAGGTGAAAAGTCTTTGTTGTAATTTCTGCGAACAGGTCATAACTTCGCCTCTTTAAAGTTATAAATTATATCAAAATTGTTGAAAACTTTTATACCGAATATTTCTTAATTGAGGCAGCCTGGTTATTACCATTTCCTAAAGTGATGCTCTGTTTACATTTATTTACTCTTTTTTTTTTCTATCGCAGTTATTAAATTACCACGATTTCTTAGGTTTTACCGCACTGTTTTATTTTTCTTTATATTTTTTGTCCATTAGGCATGTCATTTGTCATTCACCCAGATGATTTGCTGTGCAGTTAAATTTGAAGTTTCTTCCGAATTAGTACCACAAGCCGTTGTAGTACTTGAGTGTTACTACTATTTGACTCTTGACTTGGCTCTCTGAAACGAGTGAAACAGAGAGAGAAAATTCTAAAAATGCATATTAGAAGGGTAATATAAATCAAGATGAGATGCACGAGTCATTTTGTATAACTTTTTCGTCATTTTTCAAGTTATGAGCTTACTAAGTTTAGTTGACTTGATATATTCTGGCGTAATGTTAATTTCTAACTTATCCGCATTGTTGTAGTGAAGTTTCATGGCACTTTTCTCAACATAGTGGATAAAGGGGACTCTTTCTTGTATTAATCAAGGGTCTCCGACAATGGAGCTAACTAGCCGTTAGCCATATATAAAACGGCAAAAAATAGCCGTTTGGCGTAAAAATTTACAAATTTTAAGCGTTAGTCGTAAAATGTTTTCTTTTAATCACAAAGGAAGGAATTCTAAGCGTTAGCCGTAAAATGGCCAAGACTTTGAACTTAAGCTGTAAATCCAACTAAATCATTGAGACACCCAAATTTGTCCAGAAATGCATGCCGTAACGAAAAAGACAAAATTTCGTCAAAATCGTCAAATCCGCTAAGCTGATTTCGCTTTGACGAATGTGAGTTAAAGTCGCCAAAATCGTTATTTCCACCCAGCTAATTGCGTTTTGATCAATTCGACTAAGATTCGCCAAAATTGTCAAATCTCTGAACATTCAAACACTGGGTTTGACGGTTTTTACGAAATTTCGTCATTTTCGTAACTGCATGCATTTCTGGACCTAAGTGCCCCAGTTCGCACAAGCAAACAACGAGCCTATTGAAAAAGGTTTAGGGTAGAAGCTAGGAATTTCATCTACCCGGGAAAGAATCAGAATAACAAACATTTAAACTCTTGCACAGCCTTGATTACTAAGTAACCTCGCCTAAAGCGGCGAGGTTACCGGATGTGTCGCGGTAAAGGTTGTTCTTCATTAAGCCTATTTTTTTTTTTAACGTGCGAAGTTCCGCAATGTGGTAATCGGGTTTGTTTTATTTCGGCTATACATTGATTCTTATCGAGGGTATTGGCATCAATTGGGCAATCGTTGTAACGAACGTATTTGCAAATACTGATTCAATTGGAAAGCCTGTAGCTAGTTACTCAATTCATGTGATTTGTTCATTACCATAAACTTTCAACCCCCCCGCGTCCAATTAGAGTGTTGATAGTTGCCGAGGTACTTTTTTTGCCTGTGGTCAATTTCTTTATCAGTAACATCACCACCATTTTATCATATCTTCTGGAACTCTCCATGGGAAATAATTGCAGACTCGAGTTTGAACCATATTTACTGGAGAAAACCACTTGTTAAGCAATGTGTGATAAACTGAGAAGAAATGGAAAATTCTTGGAACCTTGAAGTTAAGCAGTATGACTTCCAAAAGTATAATCAACGAGAACAACAATAAACAAAACAAAACTGAGCGAAACCAAACAAAAAAATAACCTCGGCTTCATTTCGATTTTCAGTCATTCGACCATGGCACCTTTGCTGATCAGTTCATTTTCGGACCAAGTGATTTTTTTGATTATTTTATTTCGATAGGAATTGTATTAAAACTTGCAATGACGCCTCGCTGAATAGGAAGTCACGATGTCATGGTCTGATACTTTGCTCTAACGGTAAAGATCGAATCCGAAGCTAAATGACATTTTGGGGTTTGAAGACAGATTAAGTGCAGCCCACCAGCTTCGGGACATGCTGGAAAAGTATATCATAGCCGATAAAATAATTTTATTACACGACTCGGGCAGTCAGAGGGCCAATAACTAAAATCAACCAATAAAAATGCTCTATTGTCGGACCAATATTCTCTAAGTGTTGGACCGGGCACTGTCCCGAATGGTCCCGAATGATACCACACTTGTGTCCCTTTGAACCTCAGTCGTATAATAAATCTCTTATTAACCAAGCTTGCTCGGGACCGTACTGGAAGAATATCAGCCCTCGGTCTTTTTTGTACGGACCTCGCTGCGCTCGGTCCGTACTGTCAAGACCTCAGGCCGATATTCTCCCAGTACGGCCCTCGCGCTTGGTTAATAAGATATATGTATTGTCTATCGAACGTCATTTTGTTATTTTTGGCGGCAATTTCCCGCCAAAAATTTAAAGAAGGCGAATCAAGTTAATTATAAGAGAGACTCATAAACAGAGAGCTGTAAAAATATTGTAATAGGAATTGTTACGATTTGAAAGACAGTTTTCCTAAAATAATTTGGCAAACCCATACATTTATTTCATAAGCATGTTCTACAGCGCAAAAAATAATCAATGAAAGAAAAAAAAAAAAGAAATTACTTTGCAATCAATTTTTGGCGGAAATTTTCCCCTTAAAACTAATGATCACAACGTCAAAGGAAGTCGGATTGATTAAATATTCATCACACGTTACCTACTTAAGTAAAAACTTTACCCAAGTAGGTAACGTGTTTACTTTTGTACCACACGATTTCAAACAAATTATGATTTATCATGCATATATCTTAAGTTATGTTTATGTTAAGAAGTCCATTTAGCTATATGAATGATCTTCGCCATGTTGCTAACCTTTTGTGTAAAAGGATAGAGAATTCGTTTTAAAACAAGGAATTTAAGTAATAAAATATTTGTTATTTAGTGCGGGAAAATGAGATTTTAAAATGGGAAAGACGATATTTTATTCTAAGGTACGTACGGTGGCTCAAAGGGACAAAACACTTGCACAAATACAAAACACTTGCACAAATCGCAAAACACTTGCACAACTACAAAACACTTGCACAAATCACAAAACACTTCCACAAGTACAAAACACTTCCACAAATCACAAAACACTTCCAAAGATACAAAACACTTCCACATGTACAAAACACTTCCACAAATACTAAACACTTCCACAAGTACAAAACACTTCCACAAGTACAAAACACTTCCACAAGTACAAAACACTTCCACAAGTACAAAACACTTCCACAAATACAAAACACTTCCACAAATACAAAACACTTCTACAAATACAAAACACTTCTACAAATACAAAACACTTCCACAAATACTAAACACTTCCACAAGTACAAAACACTTCCACAAGTACAAAACACTTCCACAAATACAAAACACTTCCACAAGTACAAAACACTTCCACAAGTACAAAACACTTCCACAAGTACAAAACACTTCCACAAATGCAAAACACTTCCACAAGTACAAAACACTTCTACAAATACAAAACACTTCCACAAATAAAAAAACACTTCCTCAAGTACAAAACACTTCCAAAAGTACAAAACACTTCCACAAGTACAAAACACTTCCACAAGTACAAAACACTTCCACAAATACAAAACACTTCCACAAGTACAAAACACTTCCACAAATACAAAACACTTCTACAAATACAAAACACTTCCACAAATACTAAACACTTCCACAAATACAAAACACTTCCACAAATACAAAACACTTCCACAAATAGAAAACACTTCTACAAATACAAAACACTTCCACAAATACAAAACACTTCTACAAATACAAAACACTTCCACAAATACTTAACACTTCCCCAAATACAAGACACTTCCACAAGTACAAAACACTTCCACAAATACAAAACACTTCCACAAATACAAAACACTTCCAAAGATACAAAACACTTCCACAAGTACAAAACACTTCCACAAGTACAAAACACTTCCAAAAGTACTGTTTTGTATTTGTGGAAGTGTTTTGTACTTGTGGAAGTGTTTTGTATTTTTGGGAGTGTTTTGTACTTGTGGAAGTGTTTTGTATTTGTGGAAGTGTTTTGTACTTGTGGAAGTGTTTTGTGATTTGTGGAAATGCTTGTGATTTGTGCAAGTGTTTTGTATCTGTGCAAGTGTTTTGTGATTTATGCAAGTGTACGTTTTGTATTTGTGCAAGTGTTTTGTCCCTATGAGCCACCGTAGTACGACCTTGCTAAAAGATTGACCACATGTAAAATATTAATTACAAATATTTTAGTTTATCTTCAGTATATATATGACGAAAAATACTGACTATCTACGGCTCTAAAAAAGAAGATAGCAAATCCCATTTTCTTTAATTTTTAAAGTTATAATAGGAAGTCTGCGCTCCTTTTAAAATTGAATAACTCTAATTCGACTCAGTGACTTTTTTTAAGCAATCAAGGAGAATGCATGAGGAATGCATTTCATTGGGACGAAATCAAACACACAAGTCATTTAGTATTCTCTCTTTGCAGCCGCACTTCGATGTTCATGTTTCCGAAAATTCTGTCCTTGCATGTCTTTAATTATTCTGTATCGTTGTGAGACTTAAATCACTAAGAAAAAGTTGTTAGGAATTCTAAATCGTGTTTTTCTATCGTTTCATGCCTTTGAAGCAATTAAAGTTTTACAGGGGGAGGGGAGGGGAAGGATGAATTCGCCTCTGTTCATCATCTTTGGCTGTTTATGATTTCTTCTACATATTTATTGTGAATACATAGATTTATGGCGTCCAATCCACTCTCTCTCCCTAAGGGACTGAACTGCTTGAATGGCATAAACGAATTTAAAACTGGGCAGAAATTTCCGTGTTTTATTGTATAAAAACAAAAGAGAGAAAAGTGCAATGTTGCTCAAAAAAGTTGACTAAACGCGGAAGTTGTGCTTTAAAGCGAGAGAGGCACTTTAGGCACTTCGTGTTTTCTTGTCGGAGTCGAAGTTCTGAAGATTAAGTGTGTTGGTGTCGGGAATTCAGGGAAGGAGGAAAAAGGTAGACTTGGAATGCTTTGATTTGTTATGAAATGTCAAAGTTGACTGAAAGAAGATAAAGAAAAGAAACAAGAAAAAAATATCAGACAGTTTATTTTATTTCCACTTAAGTGATGTTGCGCTAGAAGAGAGCTCACAGACAGATCTATTGCTATCAAGTTCTTTATCCATTTCAAATATGAAAATTTTCAGAGCAAAGTAATTTATTGAATCAAACATGAATTGTTTGCTCTCTCTGCTCTGACGAGTACATAAAACGAAGCTTACAAATTTATCTTCAAGAGTGGAATAAAAACGCAAGCTTTAACGCTCTTATGTTTGAAATGGAAAGTTAAAAACAAAAATGACAGAATTTTAGACGAGATTTTTTAAAATTTCACTGTTCATTTCTATATTTACTTGAACAAGAAAGAGACCAAAATCTATTAATGATTGATGAACTGATTAAAAAAATTTAATCACGACCAGCAAAATATCCAACACTTAATCAAGGGATGTCTAGGAATTAAGACGGATTTTAAAAATTATCTCCCCGAATGATATAAAATTCGGCCTGCAGGTAATTGCCGACGTCTTACTCTAACTTATAGCTGACAAACAAGGAGGATTTCGCAATTCAAGTAAGCTGAAAATAGTTTTTCATTCCCCATTTTTATTTGTCACAGATGGCTTCGACAACGATGATAATGGTGGCGTTCTTGCCTGTGTTGATGTTGTCCCTGTGCGAATGTCGACATCACAAGCCTCCTAGACCTCCATTTCACTACTATAGCATTGCGAAGAAAGGCCGTGAGTAATTTTACATCTGTTCTCAAAAGGTTTTTAATCTTTGAATTTGAAAAGGTTAAAACGTTCGATCCTGAGTTATCAATGTTCATGTGACTTAATCAAGCGAGCCCGCTAGCTTTCTTTTTTTTGAAACGCACATTTTATCTTATTTTTTTTTCCTTTTAATCGTTTTGAGAAAAGGTTTTTCGCATTTTAAACAGTTTTCATCACAAGGTTTGGTACGTACCTTTCCCAAAGCCCAGAAAAGTAATCTAAAAGGTCGGAAAGCGTTACCCGATATTTTCCTAATCCAGCGACTACCATACGCATAATTTGATACTTTTCCCAGAGCCCAGAAAGGCATCTAAAAAGTCGGAAAGGGTAACTCGATGTTTCCCTAATCCAGCAACTACCCCCGCATAATTTGAAAATTCTAGCCAGCATAAATCATGACCCAATGAATTGACAAATCTTCTCTCCTTTGGTGGTTTCCTAAAAGCCCACAGTATGAGGCAAAAAACATAGTAACAATAAAATGTTGGATCATTGCGGCGCTTTATCAATAATCTTCATTTCATCATATCGCACAGAAACCGCTTTGGCAGCCAACAGCGCCTTTAATTCTGTTATTGGTTGCTTAAGACTAACTCAGTGATATGCAGATCTTAAAACAGAATAATGATTAGCTAATTGAGATACAGCAATCGGGAGTTTGATAAATAAACTGCAGAGCCACCTTCAATTTGAACTTACACATAGATAAAGTTGAGTCACCATGGTGACGTCGCAAACGCAAGTGATCGTCATGATTCGTTCGCCGAGACATGTTAGGCTGGTTCTGTTACGTCAATGAGCGATTCTATCAAATTTATTTTCGAGACTTGTGTTCGTTCATTCAAGCAACGGTGCTGTGAGCTGTTGTGAGTAATTGCAAATAATGTTTGGTTTTAACCGTTTACGTATATGAGCACGATCCTTCGCAGTAAAGCACTATTTGAGCAATAGTGAAAATCAGACCTGAAAAAAATTTCAGGCCTGTACGGGATTCGAACCACTGACCTCTGCGATACTAGTGCAGCGCTCTACCAATTGAGCTAACAAGCCAACTGGGAGCAGGCCATCAAATTAATTCGACATAAACCCGTAGATGATAGATCAAACAACAACAAACATATGAAACATATGTGTGAACTGCGGTTATGAGACGTATATGAGCACGATCCTTCGCAGTAAAGCACTATTTGAGCAATAGTGAAAATCAGACCTGAAAAAAATTTCAGGCCTGTACGGGATTCGAACCACTGACCTCTGCGATACTAGTGCAGCGCTCTACCAATTGAGCTAACAAGCCAACTGGGAGCAGGCCATCAAATTAATTCGACATAAACCCGTAGATGATAGATCAAACAACAAGGTCTGATTTTCAGGTCTGATTTTCACTATTGCTCAAATAGTGCTTTACTGCGAAGGATCGTGCTCATATACGTCTCATAACCGCAGTTCACACATATGTTTCATATGTTTGTTGTTGTTTGATCTATCATCTACGGGTTTATGTCGAATTAATTTGATGGCCTGCTCCCAGTTGGCTTGTTAGCTCAATTGGTAGAGCGCTGCACTAGTATCGCAGAGGTCAGTGGTTCGAATCCCGTACAGGCCTGAAATTTTTTTCAGGTCTGATTTTCACTATTGCTCAAATAGTGCTTTACTGCGAAGGATCGTGCTCATATACGTCTCATAACCGCAGTTCACACATATGTTTCATATGTTTGTTGTTGTTTAACCGTTTAATTGTTTTTTTTTTTTTGGCAACTTTTAGTCCGGCAGAGATCTACGTGCAGTAATTGTGTTTGCGATATTTCCTCCAGTAAGCGCTTTAATGTTTGCAACGATTTTTTTTTTTCATATCCAAGTATGCCCTGAAGGAGGAGGAGATAAACACGCCGGCTGTGAACAGTGGAAAAAACAAGGATACTGTACTCCAGGGCACCTTTACTTTGATTTTGTGTCGACCAACTGTCCTGCCTCGTGCGGTATTTGTCAAGGTTCGTATGGAGGATCATTTTAAAAGAGAGCTCCTTTTTTCTATTAGATAGAGTGCACTTTAATTGCGTGTCGTTGTCCCCAATCAAAAGAAATCAGCCAATAAGAACAAAGGAAAAATATCATAGGAAGCGCGGAAAAATGAACCGACTGACCAAGTCGCGATGGGTTTTAATTGGTCGAGAGGGTCACAAGAGGTGATTTAGGCCAGTAAAAGAAGGTGATTAAGAAAAAACAATGAATCCTGTATTATATTCCGTGTTATTTTTATCACTTAAACTAAGAAGATAGAAAGAGGTGAGGAAACGAATTAAACGGACAGCGCTTAATCCTTCGTTTATTAATCACTTACTTACACTAATTCCTCTTAATTTAATCACTCTTAGGGTTTTGGGAGTTTAATGCCTACCTATAGATTATCTTTAGTTCAGGAATTCATTAGTTTTCATTGTTTCTCATTTCAGCTCGTCCTACCCCACCTCCTAGGGCTCGAGCTGTAAGAGGTAGTGATCAAATAAACTTACTTCAATACTCATTTTCTTACTCTTTATCTAGTTGTACTCCATTAAATTCTTCCATTTTCATCGACAGTAAACATCAAAGAGTGTCTCAAGGCCCATAACGCAGTGCGTGCTCTGCACAGGGCTAGACCGCTGACATGGAACAGGACACTGGCCCGGAATGCTCAAGCCTGGGCTCTGGACCTTGCAAAGCGGGATAAATTCGAGCATGTCAGAGTGAGAGGAGAAGGAGAGAACCTTTACTACTCAGTGGCCAGTAGCGGAAAAAGAGCAACGTGCAAAGACGCACTTGAGGCCTGGTAACTAATTTAATTTAAAATTGTAGGAGTCAAGAGAATTTTCAAGTAGTTGCCCAAATGATTTCACTGACACAAACAGGATATAAGACTTGCGCTTGGCAATTAGGGCAAAAATTTTGAATGTGATTTTTGTAGACGCTGATTCACGCAAGCAGTATCGTGATGTGTTGTATTGGTTGTGTCGCACATGCGCACTATCTGTAGTAGATGTACTTGCCTAGGTTGTCTAACGTCGCAAAGATAATTTTCTTTCAGTTTTTATGCTTTTATGTCTTTTTATTAATTTTGTCAATCTTGTATTTTCAATTCTTAGGTATGGAGAAGTTTCTGATTATCCTTTCTCGCATCCTCCAAAATCTATTTTTGATATACCTGGTGTTCAAATTGGACATTTTACACAGGTGGGAAACCTAATTCAAAAACAAGTTTTTAATCTTCTGTGACACACCTCTTTACTAATGATAATTTTTTTCTCGTTTAAATTGCTGCCCAAGAAACGACGAAACCCACTGGTTAAAAAACTGAGTTTTGTATTATTCTTTATTACTTGAACCCTGAACCCTTTACACCCATACTCTCCATAGGAGAATTTGTTTAACAATCAAGAGCTTCCTTAGTTGGTGATCATTTCCTCTATTCTCACAACCTTAATGCGTGATTCAGGAGTGACATTGTAAGATGAAATTTAATGCTATTCACTCCTTGCGATAAAAGGGTCAAGAAATAAAGGAGAGAGGCAATTATGTGCATAAAACATATCTAGAGAAGAAGGAATTGATTATGGGGTGTCAGAATAATCATCTTTGCCACCAGGGGCTCCATAGCGCAAGCCGCCATGGTTTGTTTTCTATCATTAGAACCCATATTCTTCTTTCTATTCCCTACACACTTCCTTTGGAGCTGACAGGAGAATTTGTTTAATAATCACAGCCTCTTAAGTTAGTGATCATTTCCTTAATTCTCATGACCTTAATGAATGATTGAGAAGTATCAGTGTAAGGAGAAATTAGATGGTGATCACTTTTCGGGTCTTAAGGGTTAACGAGAAAAGCACGTTCTGTTCCCAACAGGTAGTATGGAAGTCTACCAGGCAACTGGGTGTTGGCATTGCTTCCATAAAGCGGGGACACTGGACCAAGACCTACGTTGTGGCTCGCTACACGCCCCCAGGGAATTATTGGGGAAGGTTCAAGGAAGAAGTGGGGGATATCACTGCTCTGTAATGAGACGGTAAGAGAAAGTTACTTACAAAAGATTCTCCTTAAAGCATTTTTTAACTCTCGGCTGTGATAGTGCACCTGGTTTGGTGCGTCAAGTAAAGCATGACTCTCGATATGGGAATGTGGTCTCCTGACAGTAAACGCGTGAGACTCCTGAGCAAGTCGGTCAGCAGTTTCACTAAGGCCTGATATTTTTAATATGATGTTCTTCTGAACGAGACATTTTTCAATTGAAATTTGGACCGAGTGACTGACAAATTCGCAGAGAAAGAAGTTAAGGAGAAGTAGGATGGCATACAATTTTGCTAGTGGAAGCAGCGAGTGGACATTGTTTAACCCCTCCCGCACATTTTTTATTTCTCTCCCCTTTAGAAACGCGTTTTACGTATTCTAATTGAAACTGCAGCGTTCAATGCACAGGGGGGGTCTTTTATCAATACAGAAATCGTGTTTCCTCCCGAAGGAATTCGAGACAGCTAAAATTGTTCTATCGCATGAATCCGCGTAGCTAAGTAATCGAAAGATAAACTAGCCGCAAACTCTGTACAGGAAGGAAATGCAAAGCAGGAATAAGATGCTTTTGGAATTGAGGAGTATCTCTCGTGGTTCAGTTAGAAAGGGATATCATGATAATCAAAGCTGATTGTACTTTAATTTCTCTACTTTTGGTCTCTTGCAGAGTTTGTGGTGATTCATGTTACTTAGAAGCTGCTCACGGGCATTTGGCATGTTTTATGTCTAGCCCAACAGAACAAGTGTATAATGCTATTCTCTGATTTAACTTCTAGACCGCTTGACCCCAACGTTCTTTTGAAATCTTTTTAGAATGTTTCCCGTCGGACTATAACGAGCGACAATTAAAAATTTCTTTTGAGAAGCCTGAGCCTCTAGAAGCTTGTGCCACTCCTACCGCTTTGGTAGCCTTCCATACAACCTAATAATTTAATAATAAAATAATAATAATAATTATATATTTATATTGCGCAAATTAACATGTGGATATGATCAAATGCGCATCACAACACTTTTCGGGGGACTTTGGCCGGACTGCATCAGCAGTTTACAAACAATCGAAGGAAACTTATTTGAAGATGCCCCCTCCCCCCACTTCCCAGTAAACAGGCCAGACCACATCACAGTAATCTCGTCAGTGGGTTCTTTAACATCCCCTGCCTAACCAAATTAACTAATTAATAGATGCAGGAGACGGGACCTACGGTTTATTCGTCCTTATCCGAGAAGACTAGAATGTCCATCCATTTCTTGATATTATAGAAAGGTAGCGCATTCTCCTCAGTTATTTTAAGACCTTGAGTGTTGGTCCGGCCGGGGCTCGAACCATCGACCTCGACCTCCCGCACAACAGTCCTGCGCTCTAACCAACTGAGCTAACCGGGAGGCGAACAACATTACGTGTCAGGCTGTAGACATCATTATTCGAGGAGAAAAGGGCTATTTGCTTCGAGACAAGCACGCAAAGCGCGAAGGGCGAGTTGCGTGCGAGAGGCGGAGTACTCCTTCCTCGCGCGTGCCCGGGCCGCCTATCTCTGCTTGCCTGTCCCTGAGATAAAAAAGATATCATGAGGATGTACCCCTCGAATTGTAAAGTTATATTCTGTTCTCAAAGGACTAGATCTATGCTTCAGTGCATAACCATCAAGGGCTTACAGAAAAACTTTTCTGGATTTCGATAGCCCGCCATATCCCGTTCGAATACATGTTTAGAGAGCAAGGAAGCGTAGTCAATGTTATCTCCAATGTGTTTTCGATTTGTTTTGGGTTTTTGCCCCTCGATAAAGGAACTAACAAGCCTCTTCCTTAACCTACGCACACATAAGAATGATTTATGTGAGCTCCTTCTTGTTGAGTAACAAATATAGGCCTTACTAGTATACCTGAGAAAAAATGACCTGTTTGGGGAGAAAATCCAGGCTTCGCATAGTCATACATTGGTTCCTCACGGTAGTAACTTGAGAGGCAAAAAGAAAAAAAATTGATGCTGAGTTCATTCACTACCCCACTGAGAAAGCTGGAGTGAGGGAATCGTGAAGGAATGCATTGTTAAAGATACTTTATTTTTTAAGGTGTAGTCTGATCGTCCGGGTGAGTGTAGTCCTGAGAAGGACTGTTGTCGGTGGTAGTGACTGACGTTTCGACAACCTGTGCGGAAGTCATCATGTGAGTAAAGTGAATGATTGTTGTCAGTGGAATGTTCTTATTCCAGTTCGTGTGAAATGATCGGTTGGTTTTGCCGTGATGTTATTGGCTGTAAGACTCAGGTGACGTAAGTCGGTCGTGATTGGTCTGTTTCGATCTGTCGGTAAAGTTAGGTCGTTCTTTTTCGGTCGTTTGTAATGTTTATGTCGTGAATGAGTCGTTTGTATGGGGCGGGTAGTTGTTGACATCTGTTTAGGGGAGTCTGTTCTAAGTTAGTAAACCAGCTTTCAAGAGTCAGTCGTTGAAAATAGTCAGTGCTGTAGGTTAGGCATTGCGCAGAGTCCCAGTCAATGTTGTGGTTGGTAAGTTGATGGTGTTCAGCAATGTGATTGCTGACATCACCTTTCCTCGTCGCCCGTCTGTGTTCAGTCAGTCTTGTTGTGAGGTTTCTGCCAGTCTCACCAATGTAGGAGGCTTGGCAGTCGGAACAACTGATCTTATAAATCGTTCCCTGTCTGTTCCTCGGTTCGTCTTTGTCTTTAACGTTGGTTAGTAACTGACGTAGTGTGGTGATGGGTTTGTGGGCGACGCGGATATTGAAGGGTAGTAAGATGCGAATATAATTTACCTAATCATTCTAAGCAACATATGGCAATTTGCGGTCTTTCCTTGCACTTAGGTAGCACGGAAAGCCGTAAAAATCTTGAACAAAAGCTCATCTTTCAAACCGGCAGTCTAAATCCCACAGGGATCAACGAACGCTTTTCATTCCACTAATTTATTCATGTTTTTCTCCCTGCCATGTTCCCACCAATAACATAGCTCCATTTTCTTCCTTTAAAAGCGCACACAACCCACAATTCCTCTATTCGCTCCGACGAAGGGCTAACGCTCGAAACGTCAGCTTTTGTAATCGTTACGGTGGCCACTTTACCATTTAAACTTTGTTGATATATCCAAATTATACTGTACTGTGGGGTTGCTTAGAAAAGCAAAGCCCAATTCGGGAAGTTATTTTCTTTTTAATTCAGATAAGACGCTTTCTTCTCGAAAACAGTTTCTTTGAAGTTAGTGCGACTTTGATGCAACTTTTCAAAGGAAGTTAAGGGTCAATGTTAAGTCTGATAAAAATTTTTGTAATTTCATTATTTGATCTTTGTAATATACTCACTTTGACCCTGATTGACCCACGTTTAAGAAGAGAAATCGAAGTTTAACTTTGACCTATTTTCAATAAAGTCACTATAAAAGTATTGTTTCGCACCTCATGTAGAGTCATGTCCAAATCTTTGCTTCTCGACTGCTTTACCATTTTCATTCGTGATTTTCTTTGTGTTTAATCCAAAAGGAAATAGTATATCATTTATGGAGTCAACAAACAAACGATCAGCCGTACCTGACGGAAATACTCCAAATAAACCTCGGCCCAAGAAAACGTGAAACGATGATAGAAATACGCGTTCACGAAGATCTCTTTTCTCTACTCCAAAGGTTGGAAAAGTTTGATTTTATTTGTCGCGGAAAGAGTACCATCTAACCCCATACATTAATTATGCATTCCACTTCGTTGTCTTTCACAACAAAACTTTAAAAACAAAGTCTACTGGTCTGAATGCTTAAGTAATGTATGGGGTTATATCAGATGGGGGTATATGGTACTCTTGCAACTTGTCGTAGACCAATTTATTTAAATCTTGAATCATAATCTTTAATTTTTATGTGCATTTCAGGCCCCTTCACCCTCGTTCAGAGGTTCAAAATTTTAAATGATATGCAAATCCTTCAGTTTCAAAAACTGAACATATTTTAACCGTCTTCCAAAAAGTGAAGATTGTCCACCAATTTCTTTCTTTTATCTTTGTATTTCCAAGAGCGAAATTCTCGACAGCAAAATTTTCATTCGGTAGAGAGCACAACCTCCACCTTTCCAGTTGAGAAGGAATCGTTGCGAGCCCACCAAGCTCACAGGTACTTCTTTCAAATGAAAGTTTTCTTTTTTTATTTTCTTGTTTTATTTTTTATCATTGTTCTGGATGTTTCATTTTCTCCGTAATCCTATGTAACTATTCAAAAACGAGGTCGGGTAGTGTGTAGATCAATATGGGGCATTAACCAGGTACATACTTCACTGTACTTTTTTTTGTGTTTTGCGTATATTTAATCATTTTTGTAAAATGTGTCTGCTATAGGAAATTTTAATTTTCAGTTCTATTAACGTCTGTAGTGTTTTGCAGAGTATAACTGTCATCCTTTATCAAAGAAATCTGCTGGCTGTTTATGTTATCAATAGAGATTCCACGCTCCACAAGGTCACCAGCTCCTTCAACCATAATCTTGCACTAACTGACATTGCCATGGCAACCATATACATGCCTTTTTGGGTTGTGAGTATATATACGGGAACTTGGAATTTGAGCCAAGTGTGATGTCAGTTAACCGCGTTCGGATTTCGACTACTGTGAGTTATGCCTCAATATTAACTACAGGACTGATAGCCCTAGATTGATACACAACAGTCGTAAAACGTAGGCTTCACGGGACGCTATTCTCCAGCAAAAGAGGGGCTAAATTGTAATGTGTTCTAGTTTGGCTGGTTGCTATACTATTCGCCACACCTCCAATGTACGGTTATGGAAAATACCAGTATCATTTTAAATTCTCTGCTTGTTCCTTTAGCTGGCACATAAACCATATTGCATACGTCCTATTAACAGCAAGATTTCTCTTGAATGGGATCCCACCATTGCAATAATGAATTCCTAACATAAAGTGAAAAGCGCAGAAACTATGAACGCCCATGCTGGACAGAACGAAATCAACGGAGTCAATGCTATGAATCACAATCGTACGGACATAAAAATGTTGAAGACATGTTTCACTGTAGTTTGTTTCTTTGTAATGGCATGGATCCCAACCTCCATAGTGGTATTTTTGGACACTTTTGAGTATAACATTCCACGGGAGGTTTACACAAAGGGCGCTTATCTAGTATTTTCGAGTAGTCTGGTAAACCCATTTATCTACGGGATTATAGATCCACAGTTGAAACTGGCCTTTAAGACTGAAGACAATAAGTTGTGGCCGTAGTGGTCCCAATTCACCCGATTTAGGCAAGGACAGCCTTCCTTGAAGACTATCAAAAATAACTTTAGAGCAAATGAAGGTCTAAAATAGAAAAAAATTTTGATCCCATGCAAAAACTTTGTGGCGAGATATGTGAAAACCTCAAAGAAAACTAATATATTATTAAACAACAACAAACATATGAAACATATGTGTGAACCGCGTTTCTTCGGAAGCCCCTATTTGTTTGTTTTTCTAACTCGTGGTTTACGTATTTTAGTTCGTTTAGGAAAAGCATGTAAAATTATCCTTGGAGGGCCATATGGCTCGAAGCTGCATCTATTTGAATTTTTTTATGGATGATATGTTTTAAAAGGATGGATTTCGTCTTTAAGGTCACTTGGTCCTTAACTTACGAATTGAAACAAGTATAGTAGAAGGAATTTTTCAATTAGTCTGTTCAATTTGAATTATTGCAGGGTAAGCTGAAGGTGCAAGACATAGACAACAGCAAAATAGATATCTCCATCGAATCCAAACTCTTAGTCCAAAACAATAATGTGTCAAACAACAAAGTCCTGAAGGCGTACAAAGACTGTGATCTAAATGCTCTCTTTATTTTCATATCCCTTGGTTACTTAATTATTCAAATTCCATGAGATTTTGATGTCCAAATTCTAAGTTCTTCCCCTCAATAAGCTACTCTGTTTTCCTTCCTCTGAATCGCACCCCATTGATTGCACTGAGCTCGCGACCTTTTTGAGGCCCTGCAAAATAAAGGAACATAATTTTACAGTTATCTATGAATAATTTAATCAATAAATCTGTTATTCCGTCAGTCAGTCAGTCAGCCAGTGAATGAGTGAGTAAGTCAGTTAGTCATTCAGTCGGTCAGTCAGTCAGGCAGGCAGTCAGTCAGTCAGTCAGTCAAATAGTCAATAATCGTCAATACATCAACGGCTTCATTATTACATCGATCTTTAATTTCTTGTAGGCTTTCCTCCTCCATCCATCCATCTACCCACCCTTCCCTCAATCCATCACGTAATCAATGTTCCGCCCACTTAACTGCTACTTCATCCGCTCAATTATGGATGGTCGATCAATCAATCGGTTACCTTCAGGGGGATAGCTTATTTCCCACGTTTTGACGGAAGAAACCATTGACGTTTCCTGTCGGATAGTAGCGAGCCACAATGTAGATTTTTTTTGACTGTCCTGATCCGGTTGAAGTTTGAGCCACTCCAACGGATGTAGTTGCTTTCCACACAACCTGAGGATGGCAGATACGATTCATTTTAACAAAGACTTAATTTTATCAGGAGGTGGTTGAATAGTCATGAGATTTCGGCTGACACATCTCGCAAATTGGAGTGTGTCTGGAAATATTTAAAAGGACTAACTGGTTGTAATAACATTGTGATTCACAAATCGGCTAAAAACTATTTAATTTGAATATATCAACAAAGTTGAAGTGGTAAATTGGCTACCGTTACGATTATAAAAGTTGACGTTTCGAGCGTTAGCCCTTCGTCGGAGCGAATAGAGGAATTGTGGGTTGTGTGTTCTTTTAAAGGCAGAAAAAGGAGCTACGCGATTGGTGGGAAAAAAAGGAATCCGGAATCTAGGCTAAAAACTATTTAGCCTAGATTCCGGATTCTGAATTTCGAATTGTTTTTGATTGGGCTCGGTTGGTTCGTTGATATGTATTTGATGAAGTGAGGAATTTTTGTAGCCAAGTCTCTGAGCGTCCAGGTCTGCTAACCTCTCAGCTGTAGCTCATTTCGGAGCTTTAGTCGTGTTGAGAGACTTTCGATGAGATATGTAACTTTAGCATTGAGTACTGTTCGCCCATTGTTCGACGAGAAAAATAATTCTGTTCCGTTACGGAAGGATTACAAATGATCACAATGATATCTACAAATAAGATTGGGAGTTTACCTGCGTAAAGTGACCTGTTTGGGATGTAAATCCAGGATTGTTATAGTCGTATTTTGGCTCCTCATTGTCATACCTAAAAAGGTGGATGATGCGGTTTATTTTAGTTTCAGGCAAGGAATTTATATAACTTCGATGTAGCTGTAATGTTTCTGCAGGTAAGCGAAGTTCAGTAAATATTAAAATTCTCATTTCAAAATTAATTACACCTAAAACGTCATATACTTTTAGAACTACAATCAGTAGCAAAAGTGTATGCACGTTCTACAGCTTTTTGAATTTGTCTATAATTTTCATTCTTCTTCTCTCTCCCCCATTTCACTGTTGCTTAGCGTTAACAAAATAGATTTCACTTATCTCAGGAAACATTGTTTTTGGGGAAAGGGGAGACTTTCAAAAAATCATCCTGAATTGAAAGATTTCTGTCTATCAAGCGGAGTGGAGGGTTGTCGGCCACTTTATAAGGAGAAGTGTTCCAACTACTTTTGTAGTTTCGAGCTATTGACAGACTCTACTCGTAATATTTGGACAATTCTGGAGTTTTCGGCCTACTAAAGTATGTGCGAAAGATGTGAATTCACTGCCTTTTTCCGGCTGACTGGAGCATCATCCCCTTCTTTTTGAGAGGCACGCGTAGAGCAACGATTTTAAATGAAAGTAATATAAGGAGCATTCTTTTAAAAGACTTTCTATGTAATAGAAGATAAATTTTCATATCAGAACTGCCTTACCATCCAATCAAGGCATCAGCACAATCAGCAGAGTCATGTCCCTGAAAAAAGGCTATGTTTTCTCCTTCACCATTGCGGTCTGGATCATGTTCAATGACAGCGTTAGCCGCTAAGTGATCCGCCCAAACCTGAGCGTGTTGCACCAAAGTGTTATTCCAGACAAGCGGATCTGTCCCGTGCAGAGCACGCCTGTCGTTGTGTCCCTTCAAACAGGGATTTTCTGTAGAAAATGCAAAAGGACGATGAGTTATTGTCTTTAAAGGTCACGCGCTTCGAAAGAAGCAGTTTTCTTTGACCCTTTCCACGAAAAATGTGTTCTTATCCCAGGGTGTAACTCATAAAATAAAAATAAAATAAATAATTTATTTAAAGTCGATAATGTAAAAGTGGTTGCTCAACCTTCCGAGCCGGTGGCTCAAATTAAAAACACTCGACTCCGGATGGAATTGGAATCTGGAATGTTGCTTTTTGTGGAGAGGGGAAAACCGGAGGACCCAGAGAAACGCCCTCGGTGCAAGGACGAGAAACAATAACAAACTCAACCCACATGTGACGCTAGGTCCGGGAATCGAACCCAGGCCTGAGTGGTGGGAGACGTGCGCTTTCACCACTGCGCATTCCCTGCTCAAGCACATTTTAAGGTTCATGTGTCCATATTTTACCAGTGATGCATTAAGTCAAAGGAATGAAATTATTTTGCTTGCACAATTTTAATTGAATAAGTCTCTGGAAAATCTTCGTAGACATGTAAAAAATAATTACATTTGATATCAATGACCTACGGAGAGTTGCAATTTTTCATGTAAACAGTTTCTTAAATCAGTATTGAAACTCTTATATCTAGAAGAAGAAAACTGGTTTTATCACAAAGAAGTAAAATATCTGCAATACCAGGGGGAGTCGGAAGAGCCGTTGTGACCGGCGCATTCGTGGTTGAAGGATTTGCAGAAGTGCTGGGTGAGTCAGTTGTTGAGGGACTATTCGTGGTGCTTGGTTCCTCCGTGGTAACAGGGCTAGCTGTAGTACCTGGTGCAGGAGTTGTGCCTGGGGCAGCAGTGGTACCTGGTGCAGAAGTAGTGCCTGGTGCAGCAGTGGTACCTGGTGCAGCGGTTGTCCCAGGTGCAGCAGTGGTACCAGGTGTAGCGGTGGTACCAGGTGCAGCGGTGGTACCAGGTGCAGCGGTGGTACCAGGTGTAGCGGTGGTACCAGGTGCAGCGGTGGTACCTGGTGCAGCAGTGGTACCTGGTGCAGCGGTAGTACCAGGTGCAGCGGTGGTGCCTGGTGCAGCAGTGGTACCAGGTGCAGCGGTAGTACCAGGTGCAGCGGTGGTGCCTGGTGCGGCGGTGGTACCTGGTGCAGCAGTGGTGCCTGGTGCAGCGGTGGTGCCTGGTGCAGCCGTGGTGCCTGGTGCAGCAGTGGTACCTGGTGCAGCAGTGGTACCTGGTGCAACAGTGGTACCTGGTGCAGCGGTGGTACCCGGTACAGCAGTGGTACCTGGTGCAGCAGTAGTGCCTGGTGCAGCGGTGGTGCCTGGTGCAGTGGTAGTTATTGGGTTGGCTGTGGTGACAAGATTTGTAGTGACCGGCTCCGTTGTAGCTGGCTCTTAAAAAAACAATCCAAGCAAAAAGGCCGCAAGGGGACCATTGGCAAGATATCATTAAAAGTTTAGATCTTCTTCTCAATGTTGAATCTCCTTTGTAAATTATAGAAGTGATGAAATAGAAAATAGCGTAGAGGATCAGTTCAGTAGTTATGCAGGACAAATGTTAATTTAAGGCTTACGTCATATAACTATAAGATACTCCTGTTTAAAGAATTTATTTTCTCCTTTGAAGCTGTAACAGTGGATAACATCAATTTGGAAAAGTTTCTTTGCGATACACCAATGAACGGACGAATAGTGTACTGGAATCTATTTTTCTACATAATTGGGAACCAATGAAATACCAATCATTCCGTCATCTATATGTTTCCTCTCAAAGACTATAGGTATGGACCAATCACAAAGTATGTGAAAGGAGAATATTACGTTGCAACTTACGGACACAAAATCCGCATGTTGTTTGACAATGAAGCAACATGTATTGGTAGTAATAGCTGCTGGGGCTACAATAACCATAACTTTTCCAGTCCGAGCAGGATGCATCTGCATCAGGCGAACAGTCTACAGAAAGAAGGTGATGAAATAAAAAGGACAAGAAAGGAAAAATAACTCAACAGAACCGCTGCCAACTAAATATACTTATTACAAATACCCAGAGTACTAGTATTTAAATCATAGAGGTGAACATTTTACGTACGCTTCTGCAAGAACTCTGCAAAATAGTTTAATCTATTGACTCAATTCCTGGAACCTGGAGCTTTTATCCCAAGCTTCATAATAAAGAAATTTATTCCATTTCCATATTCTTAGTTGGATTGTATTTTACTCACTACACACGCTGCATGTGGCCGGGCAGTTGGTGATCATGTATTGATAGTAAGAGCTTCCTTGTTGGCAGTATCCTTGACTGCCCCAGTAACTGCAATAATGATTTAGATCCCTGCACGCTAGCATAAGGAGAGAAGACACAATTATATCTTAAAGGAGGCTAGATTTTTTGAAACTTAGTGTTTGTGATTGTAAAAAAAAAATGAACCTGGAGTCAATCTCTCTTATTCCAGACTCCTTTTCTGGAGGGTATAGTCTGGGTTTTTATTCGTTTAGGACCATACAGACACGTACAAGCCATTTTAACCTCATTTTTGACTAGATTACTCACTGATTTTTTAAAAATCTTGACGAGGCCAGAGAGGTTACTTACATTTGTAAAGAAAAAATAACACATAGGTTCACAAATTCTGAGGCAAGTCTATCTGTAGCTGTTTAGAGTACAAGCAAAGATTATTGTTTATCAAACTTGAATTTCATGGCCCTTCCTAAGAAAAAGTGTAACAAATTGTGAGAGAGCAGTAAAGGTACCCTACTGAAAAATTTCTGCAGGATCCTTCCAGAGTATGGAGTGGAAGACATTCCTTCAAGTGATTTCGGCAAGAGAAAGAAAGGCTGCCGCAAGGCGAGTGTAAAATTGAAACTCTGCATAGCGTAGCAGTTCTATTTCTTGTCATTCTCGTCTTGCCCTGTCAATGGTTCGTCCCTAAATCTGTTACTAAACCAACCTCCACAAAGGCCGCATGTGAACTTGCAGTACGTTCTCATTGAGTTGTAGTAATAGCTGCCTGGTTGACAGTATCCCAATCTTTTCCAATAGCTGCAATAATGATACCAGTCAGCGCAATCTGTTTACAAGATAAGGAAAAATTGTTACTCTAACTGAACAATGGAGTGAGTTTCTAAAGAAGCTGTGTTGCTAGGCCGGTTGGGGGTTTTGCAGGATAATTCAGTTTGATCAGCTGAGTTGATAAAGTAAATTTCCCGCTGCCGTAAAGAGTTCCAATCGTTGACCCTTCGTCTTTTTCCCCGACAAAAGACCAACACTTTAGACGTCAGCCTCTGAATCTCTTTACGGTGGCCAATTTTAATCATCAACTCGGTTGAAAAACCAAATTATTTTGTTATCATGACTTTCCCCTTCTCTTGGCATAAGCACTGGACATCTATAGGTCGGGTTTTTTTGGGAGATGACTTCCGCTCAGATTGTTTAAATGTCAGTCACCGCCACCGACAGAAGTCCTTCTCAGGATTACACTCACCTTGACGCCTCGCACTACACTTTCACATACTAATGGCCTAGCCATTCTCTTAGCCATTCTCAGGATTACACTCACCTTGACGATCGCACTACACTTTCACATACTAATGGCCTAGCCATTCTCTTAGCCATTCTCAGGATTACACTCACCTTGACGATCGCACTACACTTTCACATTCTAATGGCCTAGCCATTCTCTTAGCCATTCTCAGGATTACACTCACCTTGACGATCGCACTACACTTTCACATACTAATGGCCTAGCCATTCTCTTAGCCATTCTCAGGATTACACTCACCTTGACGATCGCACTACACTTTCACATACTAATGGCCTAGCCATTCTCTTAGCCATTCTCAGGATTACACTCACCTTGACGATCGCACTACACTTTCACATACTAATGGCCTAGCCATTCTCTTAGCCATTCTCAGGATTACACTCACCTTGACGATCGCACTACACTTTCACATACTAATGGCCTAGCCATTCTCTTTGTTTCGCATTATTGACACCATATAATAATGTCTTCAAATGATTATATTCTCTCTTTTTTCCTGTCCTATTTAAGTTTTATATTGTATATTGAAATGCTTGTATATATGTTTACTCTCCCTCCTATTTTCAAAAACCTCGGAACTATTGAGTTGGCACTGTCGTATTTTCCTTGGATTTAATTTGAACTTTTATCTTTTCTAGTCGACACCGTTGCAATGAAGGTTGTACAATTAATGCAACAGTTCTCCGAACAGCAGTCGAAATCGGGCGTCCTTACCGGTAAATTGAAATAAAAATGCCGATCTCTTTTATTAATAATAATAATAATAATAATAATAATGTAATACACGTTAATTGAAGCTCCTCCTTAGGGGTTTTCAGTGACAATGTAGACTAATTAAGAGCTTAAAAATCCCCACTGGCAGGAGGCAGACCAGTGGGCTATTTACAGAGCACAGCCGAGGAGTTGAACCAGGGGCAACCGAGAACAAATTCAGTGAGTGGCAGGGTGGAGGACTTGAACCCGGGCCACCGGATTACAAGTCCAGCACCCTAACCACTCAGCCACGCCACCTTCTCGAAACTTTGCAAATCGATCGCCCGAGCAGATTTCACTACTTATTACTCGGGCTTTCTACGGAAGCCCGAGTCTTAAAATGCAAGCCGTTCTTGGTCGGCAAAAGGAGGGTCATGGTCCCAGGCGTTCCTTTCGTAAACCGCGGAAACTGGGGATGAGATGAGAGGGCGACAACTTGTGTTATCATGTGCTCGCTCTTCGTAAACAGCATTGTTTGCAGATTGCTGTGTTTTGTGAAGAACGCTTTGCAAAGATTTCTGTCTTATACGCTCGTCTCACATACAAACGCACACGCTGTTCGAGGTAGGCCCACACCAAATGATGTCGAGCGTTTTCGGAATTGGCCAGTCCACGAACTCTACAGCTTGAAAGCTAGCCGAATGTGCAAAGTTCCTACTAGTTCTTACGAGATAACAAATGAGCCATATGTAAGTTCAAACTACGAAAATACTGGCCAAACTGTGACGGCAGATTTAACAACAAACTACGATGCTGAGACGAACACCTCACTCGCTGAAAAAATCAAGAATGTTCGTGAACACAACTTCGAAGGTTGCGCTAACTGCAGCGAATTGAATAAGGATACTGGCGGAAGCAACTTGAATAGTAAGGTTAAATATATAAGCTTAGCTCACCCGTTAAATATCCTGTTTCTGTTATTAGTTTTTATTGGGTTCAACACTTGTAAAGTACGATTTGGTATTTAGTACATATTAATGATTATTATTATTTTACAAGCGATCGTGAATGTTGGTTTGCTCTTCGCATAGAATTGTATGTGCTTAGTAGAAGATATGATGAATACTCTTGATGACTGTGATCTAGAAAAAGTTCATAAAAAACTAGAAAAAGTTTTCATTATGACTAATGTACATGAACATAATGATGTTACAGTGTCAATAAAAGTACAACAATTCAGATCTCGTCATGCAAAGTTTGTACATTATAATTGTACTCGTGTTTAAATTTTACACGTTGTGAATACTCAGGTAAACGCTCGATACGAAACCCGAGTGAACGCTCCTCGTGCGTCTAGTGTTAATTTTTAAGCATTCCCTGTATTTCCATCGAGTTATGCTAGTATTAAGCACCCATGAAGACTACTCTGGCAATGCAATCTAACGAAGGTATTACGCAATGCCTCATGGACCAAATTCAGTGATGAATGATACGCAACTGAAGAAAATCGAAACACACTGGCTTATTATAGAAATATCAGTAGAAATGGAAACAGCCTTTATCCGCCTGACTCTTGTTTCTCTGGGAGCTTTACAGACATTTTGTTGCTTGTTATAGCCTATCCCACTTCAAATACTGTAAATGCAACTGCCATTGCTGTTATTGCTTCTGATACAGAATTAACATAGAGATACATTTCCGAAAATGGAAAAAGACACTCACTGGTTAAGAATTAAACTTGTCGATAACAACGACTAGTAAAATGTCACGAAAACTTTGGACAATAACTACGCTAACACAAGGAGAACGTTTTGTTTAACTATAAAACTTTCGCAATTTTACCGCAGAACACTCAGTATACTTACGGGAGCGCTTGGAACGCAGCTGAGCAGATTGCTGAGGTCTCGCTGAGCATGGTATTAATGACAAAAGGGTTAAAACAAAAGGCAGTGAACGCATCTTCAACTGTTTTAAAGCACAGCCGAGTTAGTAGAATAGCTTGAATTGGAGCAGACTCCGCTGTGTGTTGTAGAGTGACTTCTAGTGTATGGTATCATCAGAGACGGAGAAACGTTTCATATTTAGTTCTAGACAAAAATAAACAAATTAATTCTTTATTTGGTCTTGGATATAAACAGGAAAGTTAAAGCTTTTAGACTGTTTATTTCGCAAGTGTTAAATCGTAAGAAAGTGTGTGTTTTATCTCTTGCTAAAATGCCTCTTTTCTCAGGAACTGTTCACAGCAAAGACGTGAAAATAATGGCTGTCTTCCTTTCATGTCACATGAAATGCGTGATCTGTCCATAAAGATAAATAGAACGGCGTGTTAAACGTACGTATTTAACCATTTAACGAAAAGGCAGAAGTGTTATTGACATAAAGCGATGTAATTTTTTTTTTACGAAAGTCCATTCGTGTTCTAAGGATCCCGCGATGCGCGCCTGTCAACTTCTTTCTCGCCTCTAATAATTTTGAAAATACATATGACAAAAAAAGCTTAATATTTCCCAAGCCTTTTTAGAGCTGGACAAACAAAAGTAATGGAAATATTTCTGTTGTTTTGATTTTTCTTTTTATCCCCTTTTTAGAAAAATTTCTATCCTTGATTCTGTCTATTTAAATTAGCTAAGAATTTCTTCCTTTCAGAGGGAAAATCTCATTGCCTGCTATTAGCCTAAGGCAAAGAACACTTTAACATTTCAATGATTTTTCAACACGGTTTATTTTTACTTTCCAAGCTAAACTCACAAGCAAAAGACATATGTACTCTACTCTTGTCTGAGTCTGTCTTTTAAATGGAAACCTTAATGTTTCGATGAAATTAAAGTGCCAAAGAAAGAGAGTGACAATATTTTTGCTTTATTGAATTGCTTGTAGCACCAATCCAGAAGAACTATACATAGTCATATCATAAAGGTTAAACAAACGTCAGAAATATTTCTAGAACCAAAATTCCCCTCTCACTTCTCGAGACATCGTTTTAATTATTTCATTCAGTCATTGAAAACTATTTGGAAATATATACTTTTTCCGTAGTCAACTTGAATTAACCTATTAATAATTGCTGCTCAAAATTTACTCAGCTATGCCAGCTTACCCATAAACACTGTAAATACAATACTGTTGCTAAACAGAGTCCATTTGAGTTTTTTTGCCTGAAAAGTTCAATACTCGAAAGTGATAAGAATCTTAAGATAATAGTGAAATCGGTTATTTGTTATTATGAATAGTTGATATTAGTTTTTTCCTCACCCTGGCCATTTCCCATTCACTCCGTCGCAAGTTCTCTTATCAGGACCATCAATTTGCATTTATCTATCAGCTATTTGAGGTAATGCACAATACTTTGTTTTCACTCATTTGACCAGTTTGCTTAGCTGATTAGTCAGGCATTTAAAGTCTATTTTTATGATTATTTGCTTTCAAATGCCGAATGCTGCACGTTTCTGTGGGGTATGAAGGTATCGATAAGTTTTTAAGGACTTCTTGCGTTAATAATAATTATATTGATCGGAAGTTTATGTAACCGCATGCATGGAAGCTTGCAGGCTACACATAACTTAATGAATCATATTAGACCTATTGTAACCTCCTTATAAAATTTTAATCCACCTTTTTTCACTGCTTTCCTTTGTCGTAGAAAGCTAGGCATTCCTGAATCATTTTCATCAAAATCAAACAAAAAATTGCGCAGATGAGCCTTAAACATGCAATGTAAGCGGCAATCTTAGAACCATCGGTAATGAATTGCAACCAAGAGTGAAGTGTTAGCCAAAAATGTTTTTAAAGTCGGTATGCAATTCGGCGTTGGCTCATATGTTTGCACACCCCTAATGTTCAGCTGACAAACACACTTAAGGGTGTTACGAGACATGTAAACTTCAATAATTTTAGTCTGCAACCTTTAATTTTGTCCTTTGTCAGTCATTTCTTATTTTCATTGTTTATGTTTCATTTAGTCTCTGATAAAAATAAATTACTTTTCATTGCGAAAAAAAAAACATTCAGACAATAGCCGTTTTTTCAAGCTTCCCTTTTGATAACAACCGTTCAGGTTTTGATCGATCAATACTTATAGTTAAAGTAAAGTTTCTGATAGCTTAGGTTTATTCTTTACGTTGTTGTTGGTCCTCTTAGCCTGATCTAAGCTTCTTGTAACAATTCTTACATTTATGGAGTCGATAATTGGTCTTTTTCTTGAAACAGTGTCATGGGAAGAAGGTTGCGCAATAGTTGTTATTTCCTTTTTAGTTAAAAAATCATAATGCCTTCTTGAATGCCATCAGTATCTTCTTTTTAAAGAATGCTTCTCATGTGGCGCCCTATATGTAAGAGTAGCAAATATACCCAAGTGCTTCAGGAAACGAAACCCGAAAGGATAGTTTATGAACAGTTATATGCCTATTTGGAAGAGCACGATATTTTATGTCAAAACCAATCAGGGTTTCGTGCTAATCATTCAACTGTAACAGCTTTGTTGGAAGCGACAGATTCTTGGGCATATAATATTGATAACGAGAAAATCAATGGAGTCATTTTTCTAGATTTGAAAAAAGCTTTTGACACTGTTGATCATCAGATCCTTCTATCGAAACTAAACTGTTATGGTATACATGGAAAATCTTTCAGATGGTTTCAGTCATATTTGGAAAACCGAACACAAAAATGCTCTGTCAACGGGTCGCTATCCAGTAGCTACTCGTTGACTTGCGGCGTCCCACAAGGGACCATCCTCGGTCCATTATTGTTCTTATTATATATCAACGATCTTCCAAATTGCTTATCAAATTGTAAACCGAGAATGTATGCCGATGACACGCACCTCACATATGCGGGAAGCAATCTTGAGAACGTTCAGTTTTGTCTAAATGAAGACCTAGAAAACGTCTTCAACTGGCTACAAGCGAACAAACTCACGTTGAACATGACTAAAACCGAATTCATGCTAATAGGGTCGAGGCAGAGACTGAATACTCTCACAGCTTCTCCAACAATTAGAATGAACAATACTCAAGTGAGCCAGGTTTCAGCTACAAAATCGCTTGGTGTAATAATAGACGATAAACTCGATTGGCATAGTCACATCGAAAAACTAACGAAAAAGATCGCCTCTGGTATCGGGGCCCTAAAGCGAATTAGGCACCTGATCCCAGCATCAACCTTACATCTCATCTACCAAGCTTTAGTAAAACCTCACTTTGATTACTGTGACATTGTTTGGGGTAGCTGTGGGAAAACGCTACGAGACAAACTGCAGAAATTGCAGAATAGAGCAGCCCGTGTGTTGACATTCTCTAACTATGATGCTGATGCAACTGAGCTACTCGAGTTTTTAGGGTGGAAAAATCTTGCACGCCAGCAGGAAATCCATAAAGCCTCCATGATGTTTAGATGTCTGCACGGGCTAGCTCCAAGGTATCTATATTCAAAGTTTACGTGGCGTGACTCTGCTTATGACCTCAGGGACTCTGAAAATAAGCTTAATGTTCCACTACCGCGCACTAATTATTACAGAAAAAGCCTTAGCTACAATGGCGCCACATTATGGAACAGTTTACCACGCGATATAAGGAACACGATAAGATTCTCTGGGGTTATTTAAACGTAAGATCAATGACATTTTTAAAGTCTAACGCACGGCATTCACGGAAAACAGCTTTAGTGTTATAGTATGTAGTTTTAATTTTAAATATCTTAGCGTATGTGATATGTATTTTTATAGGCTGATGAATCGATCGTGTCTAAATAAAGATTACAATACAAAAAGTCGTTGCCGCAATCTCTTTTTTTTCCGGCTGCCTACCACTCAACATTTTTACTATGTTAAAATTTTATCTGTCATATGCCATCTGCAGACATTTTCAGTTTGAAGAGTGTCCCTAACCCAAAGCAAAAATAAAAAAAAGAAAAGAAAAGAAAAGATGAAACGGCCCCGTCACCGGAAAGAGTATTGAATGCATGGGAAATTTTAGAGTTACCTTTATTATACGAGAGAATCATCAGATTGTAAGGAACCGCCATGCTCAAAAGTACTTCAGTTAGTTTCCGTTTTGCGTGTTAGACCCACCTGTTTCTCGGCCGGCTAGAACTTTCGATTGTCTTCCAATATTGTAAGAATACTTTGCCATGAGAAAAATACTTTCAAGAGAAATGCTCTGTGAGAATGTTTTAACTTTTAGCTATCAACAGATCTCCACACTTCAGGCTTTAGCTCCAAATTTCAAATGAACGAAGTGTAGAAAAAAAGAAATGATCTTAAATTATCAAAGTGAGTTTTTTTTATGGATGTTTGTTGCGATACAACTTAATCGTTGATAATATATGAAACCAACTCGGGTTTTCTTGCAAGAAAAAGCTTGTTTTTGAGCATTTAAGCCTTATAATATCAGTACAAAAATATTTAATCTATAAATCACTGTTTCAGATATGGTTTACAAGGTCATTTGTGATCGCATCATATTCGCCGTTTTAGATATCGTCGGCGGTTTGTCCTCTCATGACGCCAAAACATAACAATAAAAACAGGTTACCCCTTATTTTGATTGGATCCAAAATCGGTACCGCAAACTATTTATATCAAGGTGTCGTTCGGTAAAGTATTTGCAAACAGTTTCTGCTGTTGAAGGGCCGACAAAGCTTAGCCTTGCTGGATAACTTCAGTTCACAGGTACCAAGATCATATGCTTTTTATGCTAATTGATGTATGTTTATATAATTGTTAGCTTGCAGTTAGATCTCGGTAAAGTGAGATTTTTAGTTCGCCTTTGAAGTATGATTTCAACAATAAGTGATATTAACGACAAACGTAAGTTATAGCAAACTCAATTAACTATAGTGGCAAAAACTGCCCTAATGTGGCTTACTTATGATTTAACAGTATTATTGCAGTATTCTTTGGAAAACCCATAGAAAGGTATTTTTCTGCCACAAAAATAAATGGTATATCGGTTTTAAATTTTCTACATTTGCACTTCAAGATGATAACATTGAAACGGTAAACCTTCGCTTTTAAAAATCATTTTTGAACATAATACAGTACATTAAAAGAGAAAGTTGCTGAACTTGGATCGGACAGTTTTAAATCGCTCGGCGAAGAACATAGATACTCGAACTGTTCACAACTAAATTAAATTGCTTTATTTCTTAAATCAAACGTTTTAAAACTGATTATTTGGCACGCTCAACATCCGTTGCCTAATTTATGTCTATTACTAATTTGAAACAATTTTCTATTAAATATGCAAAACGTAAAAGTACAGAGACTAAATCTGTATCAAGGCATAGACTGCGTGACCAGTATGATATTGAATTGGATCTAACTGACCTAAAAAATTTTAATCCATGGGCAGCATGAGTATGGCAGTGGTTTGATTTATTATTATTCAAAGTTACCGGCTTTCGCATCGATTTTTCTTTCGTGCTACACAGAGCTATACCTTGCCCTATTAAGCAGTTCTTAATATGCTTGGTATTACAGAAGAAACGAAAGTGACGATGAATGGTTGACATTACAGAACATACCCTTTTGAAATAAATTGTTCTCCCTCGGAAGACAATGATATTGTACCGTACTGATTTTCTGCTCTTTTAAAAATCTGCATGGCAATATATGAAATGCAGCGGAGCTTTCTATAACGACAGTGGGAATGATATGCAATTGTGCGGTCAGCAGTATCAACTATGTTAAAATCTATATTGATGAGGTGTCAAATAAACATTCCGCTAACGGTGGCTGCGCCATGAACACTGTAGATCGGTATTATTGTAGAAATGTTTTTCCCTGCCGAAGAAAATATTGGACTTTGTAGGTCATTAGCTTTTCCGTTCCAATTATCACTGAGATGGACAATATAATTGGGTGACGCCATCTAAGATTTTTTTGAAAAATATTTTTTTGAAGTTCAAAGAGAGTTGGGCATTGATTTTCTTATTTCCTTGTAAAACTCAGTGAATTTCGTCTGCCGGATTCACAAGTACAGCTTAGAGCACCTAGAGCTAGACCTTTGGGCTCTGTAAATGTTTTTTTTCTTATCGTTGTCCGATTAACCTGCTTTCAAAGAAGTTATCAGCCACTAAATATTGAAAATTTGAGCAGAGCGATTTGTTTGAAAACTCTAAAAGAACTTGTCACGGGCTTTTAATGGTATTTTTAACTCTTTCACTCCCAAGATGTCATTGTAGTAAATCTCCTTACTGTCTGCCAAACAATTAAATTTAATCAATTTACAGCAAACAAATATATGTACATACAAACATATATAATAGCCGTTGGAAGACCTAGCAACAGGAATAAACTTCCCTAATGATAAAGGCCACCAGAAACTATATATATGAAAACGAGAACATAAATAAAGTATACATAATGACAGGCTGTATCATAAAACGAGTATAATAAATTGCTACTGGTAAAATGTTACAGTTCTTATGATGTTAGTTTGGAGAATCTGGTGCTGGATCAATTAATAATTTTCCAAGTGATCATTGATAATCTTCTTTATTCTCGTGTATTGATGTTGTAGGGAAAATTTCTGTCTTGGTCACTCGTGGGTTTATAAGCGGTAAAGAGGAATGCAAAAACATCGTAGAGCAGCGATACTTAAGAAACGATTAGCGATGGAATTGTTGTAAACTATATATATATATTTATTAAAAACTTGATCATTGGATAATGCATTTCAAGACTTTTCATTGGCTTAGCCATTATGGTATACGAGCCAATATACCATAAAGTACGATATGGTAAGCGTACCCATAAGCTTAAAATTGAAAGGGAGCTAAAAATGTAATAAAATTTAATAATTTAATGTAGCGTTTTTAATAAAACAATCATTCCACTCGCGTTTGTTGGATATGAGATGATTATAGCCAACTCGGCGCTACGCGCCTCGTTGGCTATCTATCATCTCATATCCAACGTGCGCTCGTGGAATAATTGTTAAATATTATAGCCAAGTTAATACAGACGCCTTTTGCAACAGATGGTTACTACCAAACCTAAATATATCACAAGGGCTGCATGATTTCAGGAAACAGAAACACCATGTTTTCTGTCGAATGTAAATACGTAGACGCACACTCTGCTGATGGTAAAGAATTTGGTGGCCATCGAATAATTGAGAATTCAGACCTTTATCGAAATAGCGGGGGTGCGAAATCACGAAAGAGATATTTTTAATGGCGGTTTATCGATTGACAAGTACGTGTCTCTACATTCATTATCAAAATAAACAGTAAAAAAAGAAACCACAATGACCGATTGTCGAACCGTCACAAATATATGCTGGAAACAATATTCTGACCCCAAGTCGAGAACTCACGCAAGTTATACGATGACCGTATTTTGAAAGAACATCATTGTTCTTGTCACGCAATTGTAATCAAAAGTTTTTTTAAGATTTTGGAGTCTTGCTTATGAAATATGAACAAGCTGCTTTTGCGAGACTTAATGACTTTAATGACAAAAGTTTTGCTTAGCCAGTAAGGAGCAGTTCGAAAATTATGAATATTTTGCTCATAAAGTTCGCTAAGCTTGAAAAGAGAAATGAGCTAGTTACAAGGCAAAAATGTACTTACAAAGTAACAACCAAAAAGTCTCGGCTAAAGGTCATCATTAGCCTCAGAAGGTAATCAAAATTTACCCTGATGATCATCTGGTGTTGAAAACATTTGGCTTTTACATTTTTTAATATATTTTTTCCTATCAACTTGTTGGTGGTTTATCTTTTGTAGTCAAACGCCAACATTACTTAGAGTTTATAAGAAAAGCAAACTTACTTTGTAATCTAATGCAAACAGTTTGACAATCTCAAGAGCGGTGAGATCCCTAAATAAGCTTTTGAAAAGATGCGTTTACGTAAAGGAAATACCAAATAAAGGAAGGGCTGGAAGAACAATCTAGAGTAAAGAAATATTTTTTTTAATTCCTGAGCGATTCTTCAGATGAAATGTTTCTTAGAATTCGAATTGAAAGAGACATCTTGAAGCCCCCTCCAAAAATTAATAGTCCTACGTATTGAAACTATTTTATGATTCGAATAGTCTGATTTCAGCGCTATGCAAGGAATTGGTATATGGTAAAAGAAGATAATTAAAAAGGTGACGTACTTACTTTAGGCGCCTAAGTGAATATAAACATACAGCTTATGCTCTGTACTGCGTTTCGCTCCTTTTGGGTATATTGAAATTAAAGTTTTGTCCTTGGAAAATATCATTTGAGGGAACCTAGAGGCACAAAATTGGAAAAGAAAATTTTTAAAACGTTTTTAACAATAACAAAATGACTGGTTATCCCAAGAGCAATCGTTGCTAAACGACCAATCATCCGAGTCGGTTGTTTTAGCTAACAGCCGTCAATGACGAAAATGACAAAGTTCTTTGTTACTTGTAACTGCTCTTTAGAAAAGCTAACTTGAACGAATCCACTGGCAGCAGTGAATGTTAGATGTGTTTTCTTAGCTAAACAAACACAGAATTGTAGATATAAATAACACTGTTTCGTGTTCTTGTAAAGAGCGCACATATCACGTACTGAAGCTAACCTTTTATTGGGGCAAACCGAGTGACAAGTTTTGCGGGTAAGAAATGTCGAATTTTAATTTTTTGCAATAATTACAGGTGCATCTTACAGATGGAGCGGAATAAATTTGAATTTAGGGAATACGTTGTTACGCGTTCCCGCAGGGCGCATTACTGAAGATTACGAACGATAGAAATACTAATTTTGGAGGGAATAGAGATCTTTTAGTTTCATAACAACTTCAGCTCAGTTCACAGACATGCATAGTGCGGAAAGAGAACTGAAATGGATTTGACATGTTCTCACGTTTACAAATCGCGTCCGATCTAACAACTGAAGCTGATCGTTGAAGCAGAGCTATGCAAATAAAGAAAATGTTTCGAGCGTTTATTTAACGAGGGTAACACGGGACAGTACTTCAACTGAGTAACTAGTGGCCCTCAAATATATACGGGTTCATCGTTGCGTGTTTCTGGAGGACACGCTCGATAGATTATATTAGTGTTTAAGCGATTAGGAAAGTAGTTTTGTAGGTAAGAAAGCTATTTACCAGGTTTTCGAAACAGTGATTTCCGTAGCAGTTTATGGACAGTTTCAAATAAAGAAAGAGAAGTAGTTCCCAAACACGAAAAAAAAAAACAGTTACTCTTTCGCAAGTTGGCTTGGAAATAGGCTTTAATGATAATAATAATTATAATAAAAATAATAATATTAACAATAATAATAAAGAGCTTGTAGGAGATAAGTGTGAATCAATTATGCACCAAATGCAAAAGGCAATCCTGTCTAGTTCATTACACATTGCTAGAATGTTCAAGCTGAGCGTTTAGAAATCTTTATGAAATTTGGACATCCATCTTGACAGAAATTATATCTTGTACATTTTCGAGATTTTATTACATATCTTAGGGTTCCCACAGGAAAATGGATAGCTATATGAACGATGTTTTTCAACTTATGAACAGTTTTATTTTGTTTAGTTATTTATATAATTTTATTACACTCTTATCAAATCATTTTTAATCAGGTTTTCTTTTTTTTGTGTGTTGGTTTGCTTGCTTTTCTTTCTTTGCGTAAATTATTGTGTAATTGTTGTCATAAGTTTAAGTTGATGCTGTGGCTGGTTACGGTTTGCCGCCCAGCCTAAGCTTTTAATCTTTACTCTGGGCATCCAGACGTTTGTACTGCCATAATAGTGATACTAACGAATTGGGTGTGTTTCGTATATGAGAACGATCCTTCGCAGTAAAGCACTATTTGAGCAATAGTGAAAATCAGACCTGAAAAAAATTTCAGGCCTGTACGGGATTCGAACCACTGACCTCTGCGATACTAGTGCAGCGCTCTACCAATTGAGCTAACAAGCCAACTGGGAGCAGGCCATCAAATTAATTCGATATAAACCCGTGGATGATAAATCAAACAACTACAAACATATGAAACATATGTGTGAACTGCGGTTATGAGACGTATATGAGAACGATCCTTCGCAGTAAAGCACTATTTGAGCAATAGTGAAAATCAGACCTTTTGTAGTTGGTTGTGTTTCGTTGTGTTTATGTCTCTGCGTGTGTTAATTTCCCTTTTTTGATCAAAAGACCATCTCTTAGCATATTGATAATTTTGACGAAATCGAGCATTGCTTTAGAGAAGACAGCTGCGATGATACAGTTTCTCTTGTTGTGTTAATTAAAATCAAGCACCGCCTCTTTGAAGCCAACTGTTGAGAACTACTTAAGTCCATTTAAGAGGACTTAATCAAAATGATTAAAATTCTCAATTGTTTGCTGTGTTTTCCGAAATTTTAGGCTCGAAACTATTTCAATCTGTATGAAAAAGCTTTTTGAGCCGATGACAATATCGAAAATCAAAACTCGTTTAATACACTTATGTATTATGCCGTGCAGAGGCGAGTATGTGGAAAAAGCTTCCTGAAAATTTTTACTTTTCAGGCCTTGTCCTGGTAGTTGAATCGCCAAATAACACAGCCACCTTTACGTCGGTAGAGAAGAGTGGTGAACTTTTTTCCAAGAAGATTCATTTGTATTTTGGATCTTATTACCTAATACAACAATAGTAGCAGAACTTCAATTTTCATTAACACAAGATACTGATTACAAGTTAAGTTAGGGTGCTATTGTTTTTCGTGTGAATACAAAGAACACAGCTGCGATCTTCATCTAACTCTCACACCCTTGAAGTATCGTTAAAAAAAAAATGAATAAATTAAAATAAATTAAATTTTCTTATCAATTTTTAACCTCATAACTTTATCAAAAGAAATAACCTTTAAGATTTTTCAACACTGAGAAGCATTATCAAAAGACATTTTTGATAAAAGTGGCCGCAAGATTGATGAACGTTATATCGCAGACAAGTTTTACCGGCGACAGCGAAATGTTATATTGTTTGCAAAATGCAGTATATACACCTATCAATGACACACACACACACACACACACACACACACACACACACGCAAAAAAACTGATTTAGGAGCTTCAACATGATTCAAACTGATGTAAATTTGATATTTCAGTGTGTTTCTGTAGTTACTATATTTTGACATTTATATGCTGTTGTTAAAATCTAGTATTGAAAGCAGGACCTCTTATACCTGTAGCTTTTCCAAACAAAATTTTCTTATCGATTATTACAATTCCTGGTTTGCCCTTTCTCCTTTTCTTGATTTAGAAAATCTCGCTTTCCTCAGATAAAAATAAATTGATTAAACCATTTTAACATAGCTAGGCTCTAGATAATCTTACTAACGCCATAACTTGGCGTTTAGGAAATGCATGTTCTGGTAGTGAGCTACACAACATAACTTTAGAGGATGAGACAAAATTAAAAAAAAGAAAAATTTGGACGAAAACGGACGTTTGCTTCTTTCATACTATTGGGATTCAAGGAAATCTACATGAAATAGATTAAACCGCAGGATTTTAACAGGGTCACACCCGTAATCTAGCTAAAATGACTGTTATGTAATTTTTCTATTTTACATAGTACCACGGTATGTTGATAATAACAATAATATTTTTAATATGAATTTACTCGTATCTTAATTTTTATCCAAGTGGCAATCAAATGAAGATGAACAGATATCGAAAAATATGAAAATATCTTAAATAACAGGTTGCTCTTTAATTAAAACTAAATGCATAACTACAGTGGAACCTCGATTTAACGAACCTCTATATAACGTAGTTCTCGGTATGACGAACGATATTACAGTTTCAGCCCGGCTAAAGTTACTATAAAATGTATGTCACAGAACCTCGATATGACGTACCCCCTCAACCAATTTCTCCAATCCCTTGGTATTTCATTAAATCGAGGTTCCACTCTACTAATACCTCACTAGATTTGCGAAGTTTTCATCTCACCGGAACAGTTTTCTATCGCGAACGATTGATTTAAGAAATATTTTCCAGGAAATAAAATCAAAAAAAGTCTTGCAAGGCACCTGTAGGAGAAGTTGTTTCTAGTTCATTTTCCAACCTGAAATAGCCATGTTATGAAAACCCTTTGTATGAACACAAAACTTTCAGAAAAAAAATACAATCTGGAGAACTAAATTAAACAGCAATATAAAACTTTCAGGATCAGTCTTGTTTATATATTTCTTACTGTTTGTCAGTGAGAACTTAGAGGTAACGGCTGCTCAAGAGGACAAGATTCACACCTTTAAGACAAAAGAAAACTGCCGATATCATTTCCAAGAAAAAAATTTCTAAGAAACTTTAAGTTGGTGATTGAACATTTATTACGATTTCGTGTTTTGCGTTTAAGGAGCTCTTTAAGAAAAGAAGCTTTCGTTGACCGATTCAAAGAGAAATGAAGTGGACAAATTGTAATTACTGTTACACGTGTAAAGCCCCTGCAGGTTTTACTTGATTGTTAAGAAATTAAACCATCCTCATTGAAAGATAACAGGTTGAAGCTAGTATACATATGCATATGTAAACGAGATATAGATTTAATTAATAAGAGATATTAGGCGTGCAATTTCGTCGAGCTCGCGATAAAACTGAGTCTTCATCCTTCTCTGAACTGGTGGGGTAGGCTTTGTATAAAAATTTTTATCTAATACTATAATAAGTAGCAGTAATTTTTTGCGAATGCAGAGTCAAAAGGAGCTACTATTTTACGTTTTACTTGAATCCTATCAATACAGTCTGTTCTTCATTCTTCATTTCTCGAACTTAAATGATCACAACACAAACGGTTGAGAGATTCTCCTCAAATCGCGATTCAATTATCATGTTAGATCACCTTAGTGTCCCAAAGCACTGATAATGCATTTACGTCCCTTTCAGATTGGAACAATTGCACCCTCATACTCACTAATTCAGCCAAGATAAGTTTAAATTTTTGACTAAATTCTTTAGAATTTTAAACAGTACAAACTTCTTTTAGTTTTGACTAACACAACACAGGAAATTAGCCCGAATAAAGGCATTCAACCCTTAGGAAACCAAATCAAGTCAAACTTGTAATAGTAGATAAGTGCTGAGCGTCTTTTGTTTTTTCTTATAAACAGCTATTCCCGAGCGATGTATAAGTTAGTTCTAGGCCTGTTTCTGATCACATTCCAAGTGGGTTGCCATGGTGCCCCAGGGCTGAAGATGAAACTAAAACATGTCGTAAAAAGAGCAGGTAAGTAGAAAAATACCCTAGGCATATACAAGAATAACCCTCTCCATACATTTGTTAAAGTGGGTCTTTTACCGAGCAATTTTGATGGCGCCGACAATTTTCTAAGGCATAAACTGTGAAATTTCTGGTTCTTTCTTCTTGAAGGAAAGCTAACTCACAGTATATAAACCTGATGTGCTGTACCACTGTGAGACTGTCCTTGTTTACAATTAAAATGTGGGATATTTTGACCTATTTTCATTGATCTTCATCAGCATTTGTGATAAAGGATTCCGCTGTATTTGAATTTTCAGTCTGCACCAAAGATCAGCTGGAGGAATATTCAAGTTGTGCCCAATGGAAAGAAAGCGGATATTGTGAGCGGCAACACCAATATTATGAGTACGTGTCAGCCAGGTGTCAAAAGAGCTGCGGCCTATGCGAACGTAAGTGAAACCTAAAAACCTTGATTTAATCCCAAAGATTGACTAGCATCGACTTTCCCCTTACAGTTTCACCTCGGAATCTAACATTAAGGTCAGAAGAATGTCGGACTGATGATCACTAACTACAAATGCCCATGATTGTTAAATAAATTCTCGTTGTTAGAACCATTGGAAATGTCTATAGAATAGAGCGGAGAATATATGCATACTGATACTAGACTGTAGAGGGCTTGATAAATTCGAAAAAAGTTAATTCTAATGTATTAGTTTAATATTCAAACTTGGACGACCTTGGAAGGGGCAGGATCATGTTTTCTGGAAAGTCGATTAACATTTAGATTTAAGTTCTCTAAATCCGAGATTTCCGGCGCATAGAAATAGAGCTAATAGTCCACTCTAATTTGTGTTTAAATGTACCTGCTCAACAAGATAGCTCACCAACACTTATATCCCGGAGGGGGGGGGGGGTCAGTGGGAACTTGGGTCAATTTTTGTTAGGTAGGTACTTCTGACCTATTAGAACTCTTACCCCATTATAGTTTCTTCTGTGTGGTTTCTTTTTTTACTGAAAATGTTCCCATTTGAAATTCCTACCTACCATAATTTCATGCATCCCAAAATCATCCCAAAATGTGCAATCCAATTGTAGCCTTGCACTCTAATGAAATGAAACCCTATTATAGTAATTCTAAGGTTGAAAATATAGTCTCATCCTGTGGCAGGCCCTGGTGGCCTTTTTTTTTTTTTTTTTTTTTTAGGAGAAACCACCATTGAGCCGTTGAAAACTAATGTCGATATTTCAAAGTTAAAAATTGGTAGCTAAGAGTAAGCTGGGTCGTGTCAGTAACAACCATGAGCACGTAAAAAAGCGGACAACCAAGTTGCAATCAGTTCTGTTTTCAATTGCTTCAGAGATAAGCGTGAATTTCTTGACAACTTCACGAACCAATTACACATCGAAGGATAGCTGAACCAATGTTGTCGCTGATTACCTTCGACACTTCAATTTAAGGTTATTCAAAAAAATTTTGAGATCAAGGTAGCTTTTTCTCTTTGCGTTTTTTTAAAGGCCAATATTTTTGCAATTTTATTTTAGGTCAAAGGAAGCACTTAGTCTACTATTTAAACTAAGATTTCCAAGAGGAACTTTCGTAAAATATCGAAACGAGTTGTTTACCATAATTTCCTTACTCCCAAATCTCGAAAATGTGAAACCTCTCTTTAGCCTCTAGTGAAAATGGAACCTCATTATAAACGACCCAGTCGTAAATGCAACCTCTTCCAGTGGCAAATCCCCATTAGCCTATTTCTAAGAGGAACCCCCTACCCTCCAAACTAAGATCTCTTCTTTCAACAAGTGTCGTTATTGACTAGGATTAGATCACAGACTCATAAACAACTGATGTCAAAATGTTACAGAGGCCTTGAATTAATCAACTCTTTTTTTCTTTTTTCAGCGCGACCCACACCACCTCCAAAAGGTAAGATCAAATCGAATCTCGTAAGATATTTAAACCGCATATATTCTAGAGAAATTATTACTCAAGATCCTTCCCAGCCACTGTTTGGACTCGTCGAGCAACTCGCTTTCTCTATCACAAAACAGTGCTGAACCACTGAAAACAGTCAGCCTTCCATCTTTCGCAATAATCCTTCAGCATTATCTTAGCATAGAATCGATTGCATCGAGCGGGCGCGAAATACGAAACAACACAAAGAGAACCACTTTAATGTTTTCTATAACCAATTTCTTGACAACTTCACGAACCAATTACACATCGAGGGATAGCTAAACCAATGTTGTCGCTGATTACCTTCGACACTCTAATTTAAGGTTACTCTCAAACCTTTTTAAGATCATAGTAGCTTTTTCTTTTTTGGGTTTCTATATAGGCCAATTTTTTTTTGCAATCTTATTTTTACGTCAAAGCACTACTATTTAAAATATGATTTCCAAGAGGAACTTTGGTAAAATATCGAAGCGAGTTGTTTACTACAATTTCCTTACTCCCAAATCTCGAGAATGTGCAAGCTCTTTATAGCCTCTAGTGAAAATGGAACCTCATTATAAACGATCCAGTCAGAAATGCAGCCTCATCCAGTGGCACATCCCATTAGCCTATTTCTAAGAGGAAGGCCTCCAGCCTCCAAACTGAAATCTCTCCATTCAGCAGCCTGAGCATCGTTGTCGACTAGAATTAGATCACAGACTCAAATACAACTGATGTCAAAATGTTACAGAGGCTTTGAATTAATCAGCGTTTTTTTTCTTTTTTTCAGCACCACCCACACTACCTCCACAAGGTAAGATCAAATCGAGTCTCGTAAGATATTTAAACCGCATATGTTCTAGAGAAATTATAACTCAAGGTCCTTCACAGCCGATGTTTGGACTCGTCGAGCAACTCGCTTTCTCCATCACAAAACAGTGCTGAACCACTGAAAACACTCAGCCTTCCATCTGTTTGGAATTCATGGCTCTTAATATATACTCTCTGTTACTTCAGTCTCTAGTTTCGCAATAATCCTCAGCATTTTTTTTTAGCATAAAATCGATTGCATGGAGCGGGTGCGAAAGACAAAACAACACCAAGAGAACTGCTTTAATGTTTTCTAAAACCAAACAATATATATCTCATGCGATTAGAAGTTCGTTGCTTAAAAAATCAAGCCTAAAAACGATAAAACAAATTACGTTTGGATCGTTCAGAGAAACCATCTTGTCGCTCCGCTTTCCATCAGTATTTTTGCCTTGTTTACATCGTTGTGCCGTTACTAATATTGCTCGTTTTGTTTTCATAATATGGTAAACCGGTGGAAAAGAAGAACAATAACATTTCTTATTCTCAAATAATATGAGGTGCATTAACTTCACATTTTCATCATTAAATTAATATTTTTGAACCATGTTCTCTCTTGATGTTAGGCCGATATATCTCTTTAGGATCTTTCTTCCAAGTTCGTGCTATTTTCCGTCGTCGTTTCAGCCGGTTTTGTATTTCGAATTTCCAGGATCATTAGAATTCCCGTGTTTGAAGCGTGTATGAATATCACTCATTAGAATATGGAGCATGTATAGTGTTGAATGATATAAAAGTTACAGCATCGTTTTTCTTTCTCGTAAAACTATTCTCCACAGCCTGCAAAGAAAATGAGAAGGATAAAAGTTTCGGATGTACAAGTTGGAAGAATAAAGGGTACTGTAAGAATGAGTTGTATCACAGATTTATGAAAGAAAACTGTTATGTTACGTGTGGATACTGTATAGGTAAGTGAAATTCCTTATTGGCTTCACGTACGACGCTTCCTTATTTAACAATTATTCCACGAGCGCGCGTTGGACATGAGATGATAGATAGCCAACGAGGCGCGTAGCGCCGAGTTGGCTATAATCATCACGGATCCAACAAGCGCGAGTGGAATAATTGTTTCATTTTAAAAAAACGCCCCCAAGATATTAGACAAATCTTATCGACTTTATTTTGTAAGAAGAAACCAGATGTTACAATGTACAGATATTAGATTATGGCATATTGGCTCATATACCATAATGGCTAAGCCAATAAAAAGTCTTGAATTGCATTATCCAATGATCCAGTTTTTAATAAAAAGGTTTATACAACGGAGAAATGAACCCAACTTGAATCATTGTCATTGAGAACTAATGTCGATATTTCAAAGTTAAAAATAGTAAACTGGGTCGTGTCAGTAACAACCATGAGCACGTAAAAAAGCGGACAACCAAGTTGCAATCGGTTCTGTTTTCAATTGCTGCAGAGATAAGCGTGAATTTCTTGACAACTTCAAGAACCAATTACACATCGAAGGATAGCTGAACCAATGTTGTCGCTGATTACCTTCGACACTTCAATTTAAGGTTATTCAAAAAAATTTTTGAGATCAAGGTAGCTTTTTCTCTTTGCGTTTTTTTAAAGGCCAATATTTTTGCAATTTTATTTTAGGTCAAAGGAAGCACTTAGTCTACTATTTAAACTAAGATTTCCAAGAGGAACTTTCGTAAAATATCGAAACGAGTTGTTTACCATAATTTCCTTACTCCCAAATCTCGAAAATGTGAAACCTCTCTTTAGCCTCTAGTGAAAATGGAACCTCATTATAAACGACCCAGTCGTAAATGCAACCTCTTCCAGTGGCAAATCCCCATTAGCCTATTTCTAAGAGGAACTCCCTACCCTCCAAACTAAGATCTCTTCTTTCAACAAGTGTCGTTATTGACTAGGATTAGATCACAGACTCATAAACAACTGATGTCAAAATGTTACAGAGGCCTTGAATTAATCAACTCTTTTTTTCTTTTTCAGCGCGACCCACACCACCTCCAAAAGGTAAGATCAAATCGAATCTCGTAAGATATTTAAACCGCATATATTCTAGAGAAATTATTACTCAAGATCCTTCCCAGCCACTGTTTGGACTCGTCGAGCAACTCGCTTTCTCTATCACAAAACAGTGCTGAACCACTGAAAACAGTCAGCCTTCCATCTTTCGCAATAATCCTTCAGCATTATCTTAGCATAGAATCGATTGCATCGAGCGGGCGCGAAATACGAAACAACACAAAGAGAACCACTTTAATATTTTCTATAACCAAACGACATATATCTGATGCGCTTAGAAGTTTGTTGCTTAAGTGCCCCTGTCTGAGAAAGTGTTCCAAGGGCCAGAAGTGGTGGTCAACCGATTTGGCTGAAACTTGGCACAAAAGTTGAGTGTGTTAAGATATTTCAAAAGCCACTTTGGCTCACTTCTTTGACTGTTTGTTCTGGAGTTTCAGGGGGGGTTCCATTTGGGGCCTGTGGAGCACCAAAAATTCATCTTTTTAGTTGGCATTTTGAAAGTGCTATAAAACCCCATTGGTACACTGTGCTGCCAAACGAATTTGACCATGGACTCTACTATGGTGGGGCTTTTCCTTCATAAGTATAACTTTGTTCTCAAGTGATTAGACAGAGAGAGGCCTGGGGCTAAAGTTAGGCCAAATTTGAGGTCAAAATCATCACCCAAAATTGCCATATTTCAAAAAACCATAACACTCACCTGCCTTCTTGCATAACTTTCATACCAAATCCAGTATGTACTTTAGTGACCCATTTATCTAAATCATTTGAGAAAAATTTGGCTTATTAAGGTTTGTTAGGTCTTTGGCACAAACTCTCCATGCCCCTCCAAGGTCAAGCAAAATGGAGTTTTGAGCATAATTCATGCTATAAACAGACCAAATTCTTAACATAAGGCCTTAATTTTGTATTAGGGGAGTGAAAATGAAACATGAAGCCAAATCAGTGTCATTATCTAGAAATATTTCGTCTCCTAGCTTGCAAATACACTAAGATGGCCTCTGATTAGCACTACAAACACTCAGCGGTTTAGCAAAATAAAGTAAAGTAATAAATGAAAACCTTGTACCCATCTAGGGCACAAATGATGATGTACTGACCTAGATATGACAATATTTTTTAAAGGTGCTTGAATTTTCTCTAATCTATGTTTGTTAGGCCATATTTCCATACGTATCATACTCCAAGCATGCAGTCTCTATATTTTGTCAGGCCATTTTTTACTTGAAAATAAAGTGACCTTAACCTGGCCTGAACTGTTAAGCTAAGAATAAAACGATCGTGAAAAGATGATTCACGTCTGACCTTTGAATAGGCTGAATAGCTCTCGCAAATACCCGTCACTACGCGAGCATGACCATGCATACATAAGCTTACGTGCCGCAGTGAGCACCGTCCAGGTGACTTGTGATCCACCAGAGATCTTTAGTACTTTACCACTGAATAAATGAAACTATCCAACAAAGAGGGAATCAACAGTCAGAAGAGCTGGATGACAAAAAATTATTGTTGCTTTTTTTAATGAAATATTCCACACGAGACATGAGATGACGCCGATACGGCCCGCCATTTTGGCCATGAGATTATTAGGACTGGACTGAGTTTCCATCCCTCCCCCTATTCAAGCGTAAATGTCGTGTCCTTATCAGTTAATAAAAGAGTAGCGATAAGAAGTTTCAGGAGAATTTTACGATGGCGCTTTGTTCCTTTGGAGGGGTAAATGATCAGCACGGTGCCTTTTCATGGGCTCTGCAAGAAACAAGAATGACTCCTTTGTTGTCTCGCGATAATGATATGACTGCCTGTTTAAGACACAAGTACAAGGAGTCAGGTGCGTCCGGGCGAGAGGGAAACAAGATGATACCAAAGCTACAAGTACAGATAATTCAAAATATAAGAAAGGGCTAATACACGCGCATAAATGTAGTAGATGGCTTTTCAAGTGCCACTCTCGCTAAGAGCGGTCCTCTCAACTTCCCGTCCGAAAAAAGTTTCCCTTAATTTTTTTCCCTATGAAGAGGGTTTAGGACACATGTTTCAGAAACAGTTTGGTTGTTTTCCAGTTTTCTTTTGTATGAAGATTTCAACTTTCGCGAACTCTCTGCCAAGGGGAGATTAGCCAAGGTGTTGCAAAAGCAAAAACTTAGTCAACTATAGTCATTGTGCAAGTTTTTTGACGTTGAAATTATAGGTAGTGCTAATCCTAAGCCTTCGTATTATGAGCCTCTTTTACAGTTAGCAAACTCCTGTGATTACCGCAAGTGATGGTCAACAAACCCGCGTTATTCAAAACTCAGTGAAGGTTGCGTGACTCCTCGACTTGGTCCAGTCCTTTTACTCTCACGTCCAATATGGTGGGCTAGTTGATATGATAACAAGCGCATCTCGAGGTGTTGAGTGGCATGTTTCGCGTAAACTGCAACACAAAATATTTGTTATCCAGCTCTTCTAACTGTGGATTTCTTATTTACTGTCGGATGATTTGATTTTTTAAGCTCGAACGTACTAGGGAAATCGGACGGATCACAAGTCACCTGGATGCTACTCACTACAACTTGTATGTATCATCCTGCTCTTTTACTGACGCCATCGTCCGTATTTACAAGACCTAGCAAAGCTATCAAAAGTTTAACCATAGATCTTCTGTTAACGGTCGTTTTCGTTAAGTTCACTTCATACTGCAGCAATAAATGGGTCCGACAAAATATAGAGACTTTGTGAGTATAGTATGTATGGAAATATGACCTGAAAAATATAAATCAGAGGTTATTCAAGTATCTCTAAAACAAGATTGTCATATCTAGGTGAGGACATCATCATTTGTGCTCTGTGATGGGTAGTAAGTTTTCAACAAAAAAAAAATTACCTTTATTTGCTAAACCCGAGCGTATGTAGTGCTAATCAGAGGCCTTAAAGCATTTTTAAGTTATAAGTCGAGGTATTTCTAGATAACGACACTGGATTGGCTTAAGTGTTTCATTTTCACTCACCAAATCCAAATTAAGGCCTTATGTCAAGAATTTGGTCTGTTTATAGCATGAATTATGCTCAAAACTCCATTTTGCTTGGCCTTAGAGGGGCATGGAGAGTGTGCCAAAAACCTAACAAACCTTAATAAGCCAAAATTTTCTTAACTGATTTAGAAAAATGGGTCACTAAAGTACATACTAGATTTGGTATGAAAGTTATGTGAGAAGGCAGGTGAGTGTTAATTATGATTTTTTGAATAATGGCAATTTTGGGTAATGATTTGGACCTCAAATTTGACCTAACTTTAGCCCCAGGCCTCTCCCTGTCCAGTCACTTGAGAACAAAGTTATATTTATGAAGTAAAAGCTCCACTATAGTAGAGTTCATGGTAAAATTTGTTTTACAGCACAATTTACCAATGGATTTTTATAACATTTTCAAAATGCCAACTAGAAAGATGAATTTTGGTGCTCCACAGGCCACAAATGGAACCCCCCCTGAAACTCCAGAACAAACTGTCAAAGAAGTGAGCCAAATTGGCTTTTGAAATATCTTATCACACTCAACTTTTGTGCCAAGTTTCAGCCGAATCGGTTGACCACCACTTCTGGTCCTTGGAACACTTTCTCAGACAGAGACACTTAAAACATCAAGCCTTAAAAACGGTAAAACAAATTACGTTTGGATCGTTCAGATAGACCATCTCAGTGTCGCATCGCCTTGTTTAACATCACAGTACCGTCACTTATATTGTTCGTTTTGTTTCCGTAACACGGTAAAATAGCGTAAGAGAAGAATAAGTATATGTACTTATTGACTGAGTGGGAGGGCCGGACTGGACGATATTTGGCTCGAGGTAGACAGAGGGACAGAAAGACAGACTGACAGATGGACTGACAGATAGACAGGGAGACGGGCAGACAAACAGCCTGACAGACGGTCTGACAGGCGGGCTACGAGACAAGCACACGGACAAACAAATAGCCAACACATTCCCCTTATGGAAAGCAGCAAATAAACACCATACGAGTACTTTTAGTGAGATACGGGTAACATATGGATATATATGCGAGTACTTTTTGAACTGCACGAAGAGCCATTTTCGCTATAAAGGCTGATAGTTTCGAAAGAAACTGTTTGGGGCTGCGTCGGTGGGAGTAACGAAATAATTTGGATATATCAACAAAGTTGAAATGGTAAATTGGCCACCGTAATGATTACAAAAGCTGACGTTTCGAGCGTTAGCCCTTCGTCGGAGCGAATGACGAAGGGCTAACGCTCGAAACGTCAGCTTTTGTAATCATTACGGTGGCCAATTTACCATTTCAACTTGGTTGATATATCCAAACCATTTTCGCCATACACGTGTGGCTGTTTTCTTTTCACTTCTCTTCTCTTCTTTTTTTTTTTTCTTTCAATCCTGTTTTCTCGGGAGGAGCGTGGCCACATTTCCACCAGGTAGCCTGAAAGTCGACCAAACCTCGGGAAAGTTTCGTTTGCTATGCATTGTTCCATATCAATTGCCTTTTTTTCTCTAAAAAAAAAAGAAGGATTATAAGGCTAAATCAACGATAGATCAGAAATTTTTTATGTCAGCAATCATAGCCAAAAGGCTCCATACTCACCAGGCAAATCAAACGAAAAATTGAAATACAGAACGCTCGTATTGTAGGGCCATTAATGGCGGTTGTACAACTGATATAGTTCGCACGCAACAGGTCTTGACGGTTCTGTTGCAACTTAAAAAAAACGGCAATCTCATTTGTATTCGTATATATCTGAATGCCACCTGCATATATCAGAATTTTATCGTATTCGTGTGGTGGTTTTCTTGTTATGATCTAAAATAAATGGCCTAGAGGTAGACAAAGACGCGCGGAGGATTCACAGATGTACAAAGCACAGAGCTGCACAATATCCCCACAGAGAAAATTAACAAACATCGTTTATATTCGTGCTCTTTAGCCATGATTGTGTCTTTTCTCACGATTTAGACAACACATTGAAAATGATATTATCGGCAGATAAAAATGATACGCTAAAATCAAAACTATGATTTTAACTTTACCTTGCATCGTACAACGAAAAATGACGGTTATTACCGATTTAAACGTGAAAACGCCTCCAGCTTTGCTTTTCAGAGAATGTTTAGAAATACATTTGATGATAAAAATTAACGGTAAAAAACTACGACGTTTCGAAGTCTGCATGACCTCATTATCAAGTAAAATGTTAAAACTGATGTAAAATTGTAGCTCAGAGATTATATACAAATAAAATGTGATAACTTCATTAGAATAATGAGCGTTCATTGTTATTGGTGTCAGATCGTGCAGTATATGTTTAAATAAATACTTTTGCACGTATTGAGTCAGACTGCGTGTTTAACTTTGGTTTTTGTTCGCGAATGAATAACATTTCGTGGATTAGGCAGTCCAATTTCCCGCGGCATTTCTTGAGAACGGAAAACATTTTCCCCAGGCCAGCGGACGCTACACCGTGGGCCTCCCTCAGATGCTTGCCAATGACAGAAGCTTTATGTTCTTCTATGCGTTGATGAAGATGGCGTGTGGTATAACCGATATAATCCGCATCGCACGAATCACATTTAAAAGTGTAAACAACGCATTGGTGGTTAATTAAAGCGGGCTTCTCTTCTTGTATCTTGAGCTTTCCCTCGATCTTACGACTCGTGAAAACTGGTTGTAGGTCAGTTCCGATTTTCCGGCCAAGATCTTTCAGCTGATGTCTTACTGTGTCGGCCGATTTTTGGTCTTTAAATGGTAAAGTTATTCTGACAGGTTTTTGTGTAGCCGCGTCAAGTTCAGTTGGGGTTTCGTGAATTTTACCGTCACATTTAAAAGTAATTTAGCCCAAAATTTTGTCTTGTAATTGACTGTCAAAAGATTATATAAACTCTATAATCTCTTAGTCTTGCATAATTCTGTGTAAGACCATCATGCAGTGGTTATAAGGTTGTTTATTCCCATGCTCATGTCAAGTGACTTTGACATCTTTGATCATTTTCATTTTGATAGTATTCAAATCATCTATGCTTTTGTCTGCCCACCTAGTGGACCCGGACGCCTGCCTGCAAGCCCATAATGCAGAACGAGCACGTCACAGTGGAACTCCGCCGCTGAAGTGGAATGAAACACTAGCTAAGCATGCTGAAAAATGGGCTAAGTATTTGGCCTCCAATGATAAATTTGAGCATGAAAAAAACACTGGCGAAGGAGAAAACCTTTACTATTCTTATGGCTCAGCCGTGACGACATGTAAAGATGCAGTGACAGCTTGGTAAGTAACTTTCACATCATAACGAAAACTCCCTACTTAACTGGACTTCCTTTTACAGCTATCCCCGATTCAAGATAGTAAAAAATTTTCGTCGATATCACATAAGCTCAACACACACTTGGTCACTTTGACATGCAGTAAAAACATTAGTATGACGCATGTGTCACCAGCTGTTACATCACAATTTTTTTTGTTATATGAACAAATCATATTTACTTACAAGGAAATGAAACATAATTAGAATGTCACTGAGTTACCCATCAAAACTTGTGCATTTTGTTTGCGTCCGGTGTCTTAATGGATCTGCCTTTTGCTGGCGCTGCCTGTGAAAATGAAGCTTCTGTGTTTTAGGTACGAAGAAATCAAAGACTACGACTACAGCAACCCTGGTTTCAGTTCTAAAACTGGCCATTTTACTGCGGTAAGTTGTGGTTGTTCTCAGGGTTTACTTATCGGCCTTATGCACTATTAGGTGCGAACACGAAGTAGGGCGTTGATTGTGTCAAAATGGTTGTTGGTTGTTTACAGACGCATATATAACTGAATTGTCAAACTAGAGATTTTGAAAGAGACTGTGCTTTGCTAGATTTCAAAATGCTTTTCTACACTGATTACTGGCAATGCCATCAGTTATGTCGACTCACGATATTTTTCAGTTTCAGGTCTTTTTGTCCATGAAATTGATATGTATGTATGTATCAACTTTATTTATAAAGGGTTATGACAGCCCGTTAAAAAAGGATAAAATGCGGCCGACAAATTAACAATTACACAATTTAAGCTTTTAAAATATACAATCCTGAATCAATTAAATCAAAGTAGGCCTATATACCCTTTCGCACTTCCTTAAAAACTAGATGCGTAAAAATAAGTGAGGCTCTTTATAAAACTATTTACATGTTCACTCTTTTCTAAAAAGAAAGGGAAATTACAAAATTTTGTCAGAAATTAATCAACTCTGCGCCACTGAAATTAATTTTGCAGGTGATTTGGAAAAGCACCACTCACGTGGGAGCGGCTCTTGCTAAATCAGCCGATGGCACCAAAATTTACGTCGTGGCGCGCTACTCACCACCAGGAAATTTTCGAGGAAAGTTCAAAGAAAACGTGTTACCACAGACCTCGTCATAGGTAAAGTCTACATTCATGGGCCAGTACATTCTTGCACCCGGAACGTTTCCTACATGACATCAAAATGAAATAATTAAAAAATCACATTTCAAGTCGAGGGGAAACTTTCTGTTCAGTGAAAACTATTTGCATATAAACTGCGCTTCTGATTCGCAACTGATGCTTTCTTCCTACAGCTGAACTCTTGATTGATTTCCCAACTTTGGACTAATCAAGTTTAAGTTGGGCTATCGGGTCTCCCTTTTGTAAACATACTTCCGAATTTGTAATTAGTAGTTTGTTTATGGGGGTGTTAAAGTTAGCATTTGAACGCTTACAAATTACAGCGTTCCTTTGATGAACGACGGCTTTATGAAATGACGCCAATTTGGTTTATTAAAAGAGTTATCGTCGTGTTATGTAGTTTCATCATTTGTACAGGAGAGAGGGTTCTAGTCGTTACTTATCGATTGTGTCATAGACGTTATGTTAAGATCAGGAATCAACATTTCGTAGAATACAAAATATAGCTATTAAAAAAGATTTCTTGTCTTATTTTTATGAATTTAGCTTCAAGGTTGAGAGAGGTTGAATGGACGTCAGAGGGTACACCTGGTTTGGCCGTTATAGATACATAGCATTGTAACTTTAGTCTTAACTAGTGCCATTAAAGAAAACTACTGAAAACGTTTGAGACTCTCATACGTAAGCTTTCCACGACCGGAATTTTTTTCTTCCACCCCCCTCCCCTTTGGCGGTCAATAATCACCAGTCTCTTGCGTCCTGATATCCAATTGAATGAAGACCTCTACCTGAGGTCAGAGGTAACCAAACGGTGGTTGTGGTGAAGTGAAAAAAGTAATCATGTAAAGAAATATTACTGAGGAAAACTCATTTTTGACTAAAATATCAAAATATCAGTGGTACTAGGCGTCGTCACATTCTAAACACATGGGAAGCCAATTCACGAAAGGTCATTTGGTTTGGTCAACTGGGTTGATAAAGTGAAAGTTAAATTCGATCCTTTTTCAAATACAGGTATCCAAAATCGGACCGTGGAATCCAATCCGTTTCGAGCCTACTAGTAGTACCATTAAAAAATATAGCGTTCAAACTGACATGAGTTTTGCCAAAGATATTCAAGGTAAAAATTAAAAAAAACTGACACATACACAGTCGCGGAAAAACAGGACTCCACAAAGAATTTTTTTTGGGGGAGGGGTGGAGGAAGTGTATCATTTCTATGCCAGCTCTTCAAACAAGGATTCGTGAGGCTTGGCCAGTCTACGAACTTTGCACCAAGCTGTACTAAAAGTTAGCTCGAAAATCATGCCAATGGCCACTGTTCGTACAGCAGCGACTCTTAAGTCGGTTAACTTGCCTTGAGAATTTAGTGCAAAGTAATACACTGCTACTATGTTACTCTCAACATAGGCACAGATCATACATCTTGATGCTTGTTAAGGTCTCTGATAAAAAGTCACACAACAGTCAAGTTTGTCCTGGTTCGCCAAGCAGCCAAACAAGCGTCATTGTTGGAAAAACCCCAAATAAAGACTCTCTAAACTGCCCATTGATTTAAATATAAGTTAGGTCTGCCCTCTCATGATACGAATCATCAACAAAGTCAAACTTTTTTCGATCTTGAAACAGGAGCTCTTACATGTTACGTATAGGAAGAGAATGAACGCTTTGTACCCAGTTTGCGCATTTACATTGTGGCGTTTGGGCTTTGCCTTTGTTGGCTTTAAGAGAAAAATCGCACCATAAAGTACCCTGCATTTTAAGCGTTCTTTTCTAGTTGAGTCAATGAACAGATTTGAGTAGATACAGACAAATCACTCGGTCGGAGTTTGAACCCTCTGTGGTTGCTGATATCCGCAGAAACGATTCCAGTGAAGGAAGGGACATACTAGGCTTATCATGTGACAAGCATAGCAATTTAGGAAACGACACTGAAAACGTCAAGATTGTATTCATTACCATTTTCGCCGCAATAGATGTTGGAAACTGCGCGTTACATTTAATAGTCTAAAATTGGTGACATCATAAGTGATTTCGTTTGTCTATTACGTAACCAAACAGCATGTATGCAGCAAGTGTATTATCGCGAGTAGTCCAGTGGTCAGTGCGCTGGACTCTGGGTTAAACGGCCCGGGTTCAAGTCCTGGCTGGGGCTTCACTTTGAGTCCTTAAGCAAGACACTTCACTCACATTGTTTCGTCTTCTCGGATAGGACGTAAAGCCGGAGGTCCCGTCTCTTAAAGGGTAAGGGGTAAGAGACGTTAATTTCCCACGCACGAGATTACTGTGTGCTGGATGTCCTCCCCTGGGGTGGGTTGGGTGGGAAAACAGCAGGTCCACATCAGCTTATACAGTTGCCAATAAATTCAACCTGCTTGAACAAATAAACATGATGATGATGATGATGATCGCCCCATACATGGCGCTGTTCCACGTGCTTACAACGAAACGTGGTGTGTGTTTTTTCGTGAGAGTTGTGAGTGGGAGTTAAATGAAGTGTAATAGCAAAATTGAATCAAGCGAATAAATCGTGAGTACAGCTTTTCACGTTTTCGACAACAGACATGTTGTCCCGAGAACCATCTTGCGGCGAATACACATAAAGATCCCTGGTTTTCCAACCGACTTTAATTAAACAGGTGGTTGACATGGAGAAGCAGAGACAGCTAAATGTCACAAAACTTTTTCCCGATCTCTGATGTTCAGAAAGCCGCCTCTTGTATTCCTGTGCTAAACAGAATGCGTGACACTTTATTCCGATTTTCTTTAGTTATGCTATCAAATGATCTGACTCTTAGCATCGACGCTGAAATGGTAACGGTATGGTATCCTTGAATATTCAAAGACTGCCTTTGATTCATAGATAAAAACAGAGGTTAGGGTTCGATTCTGGTTTTGGTTTTTAAAAACAGGTCTCTATATTTGGGTTTACTGATGTTTTGTTACCATATAAATCTTTCCATTCTGCCAATTACAGAGGTGTTCAAGAAATGTTTGTTAGCAGATAGCATTTTGAACTCGTTCTCCTGATTTCCCTCTTGAATTCCTTATTCCACCTTTTCTCAGGCTCATACTTGCCCTTTGTTATGACGTAATGCTAAGCACATGACTCACTTCGTGCGTGCAGTGTTTACTTTGTACTTACGTTACTTCCCGCGATTAAACTAGTTTAGTTGGCACCTCTATAGTCTCTATTTTTCTTTTTTATGAAGGCAGCATGGTCGAGTGGTCAGCGTGTCGGACTTTCGATCCGCCGCTCCCGGGTTCCAGTCCTGCCCTGGCCACTACCTGGATTTGTTTCACGGTAGCCCCAAGTTTCAAATCCTCGGCCATGCTTGTAATATAGCCAACTGGTTTGTCTTCGGTTAGTTGGGATTCTTAATAATGTTATTTTAAATTTGAATTATTTGTTTCAGTTGTTTGGTGGAAATCCTGTAAACTAGCTTCTAGCTAAGTGTTTCTCCACGTTAAACTGTTTATTATGAAATAAAGTACGTTGAACGGCTGTCACGCAAGAGGTCAAAGCCAATCTTTAAACTTGGCCAGGAATGTGACAAATACATAACCTCTTGCGTGACAGCCGTTCAACGTACTTTATTTCAACGGGTCACTATTCAGACTTGAACGTAACAAAATAACAAGAAATTAAAATTTCCTAAGAGATAAAAGGACCATCTGCTAGAACACAAAATTTAAAAGCGGGATTGCATCACGTTGCAGCGTACGAAGTTGCCAAAGTTGTATCATTTTTCATTGCTTTACGGGGGGGACAACGGCAATTTAGGCGGATTTCGAACTTTACGCTTTTTCGGAGAAAAAAAGGCGCATAGAACTTTTTGATATAATTTTCGAAAAAGGTTCATTAAAAGGGTCCTTTAGAAAAAATAAAACGAATTCCAAAATTTTGCAACTGTCGTCGGATTCTCGATATTACATAGTTAATTTACGGTCAGTAAACAGACTGGTCATTAGACAAGAATAAATTTTCTTTGAGCTGGAATCGGGAGAATAAATGATAATGTTTAACTGACTCTTACTCAGGTTCCACTCGGTTCGTCGGAAAAACAGAATAGAAATAGAGACATCGCCAATTTCTATTGTGTTTCGCAAATATCTATTGTGTTTCGCCAATTTCTATTCTGTTTCGCCAATTTCTATTGTGTTTCGCCAATTTCTATTCTGTTTCGCCAATTTCTATTCTGTTTCGCCAATTTCTATTCTGTTTCACCAATTTCTATTCTGTTTCGCCAATTTCTATTCTGAAAAGAATTTGATAAAAGGCAATAGCATACAGGTTTTTTAGAACAGAATTTGAAACAGGATATTGGCGGAGATGACCCCTCATGGGCCTAAGCCACGTTCTAATCACGTGAATAACCAGTACATTGATCGCATTCACTAAATGTGCCCCGCTCAGGATACAACTTTGACATCCTGTCAACATTGTGGCGTAAAACATTTTAATTCATCCAAGGTCATTTTATCACTAATTAGCCATTGACAGTCGTCTTTAGAGCAAGGGAAACATGAGGTGTAAAACAACGAAAATTGATCGAGATACATAGTGTAAAGCTAGCGATCGGAAAAACCGAATATCATCTTCATTGTACCCGGGTAATTGCTTCTGTAGAGTCATGGCTACATTACCCAATCTGCAACATTGACAAAGGTCCCTGTCAGTTTCTTAAGTCTTAACACTAATACATGAAAGTAAAATAAAGAACTCACAAGGGTCAGAGATTGTTGGTTTGAAATAAAGTCTAAATTTTCTTATAAGGGCTCCACGTGTGAATAGGAAGAAAACACTTTTCTACAGGTTCTGAAGCTAATGGATAGTTCATGAATAAATACGCCATCTAATACTCAGACACACCGTTTGATCTAGGTCAGCATGTGAGTCATGACCATTTTCTCTTCCATGGAGCGTGAGGCCAACTGTGTTTTTAGTAATATTCTTCAGGCATTTAAAGTATATATATATCTTACGTATGATGCACGATCCTCGCAGTAGAGAGCGCTATTTATGCAATAGCGAAAATCAGACCTGAAAAAAATCAGGCCTGTACGGGATTCGAACCACTGAGCTCTGCGATACTAGTGCAGCGCTCTACCAATTGAGCTAACATACGTATCAAATACAGCAGTTTAACATACGCTCTACCAATTGTGCATCATACGTATCTACAACCGCAGTTCAAAATATATGAACTTCATATATTCATTGTATCTGATTTATCATCACGGGTTTATTACGAATCAACTTAACGGCCTGCTCCCAGTTGGCTTGTTAGCTCAATTGGTAGAGCGCTGCACTAGTATCGCAGAGGTCAGTGGTTCGAATCCTATACAGGCCTGTTTTTTTTCAGGTCTAATTTTCGCTTTTGCATAAATAGCGCTTTCTACTGCGAGGTCGTGCATCATACGTATCTAACACCGCAGTTCAAAATATATGAACTTCATATATTCATTGTACCAATATATATCTTATTAAACATTTTGTTGTGTAGTATCGTCAAAGTACGAAGAGATTTCAGTGTGGGCGAATTTCTTACCGGTTCTCTGGAGTACAAGTACCGCGAGATATTTGTACTCGTTTTGGGCGTTATTTGTACTCTACAAAGTACCGTTGGATAATAAATATATATAGTCACATGGTCATTTGAAACTATTTTCAGTGGTATCACAGGGGGCCCACACAAGCGGCGTATCTGGTCGTTTGTTCGAAATATAAAGATATATCCTTCTTATACAGTAAAGTAACAGTCAACGCAAAATCTTCCAAATCGCTCAAATTCGCCATTTAGAACCACAGAAACGACAATACACAGCAAGTGAGGTAGGTTTACATTTATTTTGAGCCTTAACATAGACATTCCTCGATATAAGTTTACGATATTACGACCCTTCAACATTCCCCCATATATTTCTTTATATTTGGAACAAACGACCAGACATGCCGCTTGTGTGGGTACCCTGTGGTGGTATTAAGAGGTTCGAAACAAGATGTTTTGGTTCGATTTTGGATTTTTCAACACTCGAAGAGAAATTTCGTATCTCCAAGCGGCCATTTAAAATTATAATTTTCATACAAACACCAATAAAATATTAAATAATTTCACTTTCTTTACAAAAGGTGCGATTTACCAAGAAACGTTAATTTCACGGGTGAAGATATCACGTTTTCGCGGAAAAGCTCACCTGGTATTTCACTGGTGTTTACATAATAAAAATATGCTATGTAAATGGTAGTTGGTAAGAGGTCATCCAGAACTTGAAACACCGCTAGAATATATAATTAATAATATCTTAGAGTTACTTGACAATATCTTTGTGAGCAGGGATTTGCTAAAGCAAAGGCATAGAAAAAACCAGGAAAGATTTATTACTCGACGTTTCGGGGTCATCGTGACTCCATTATCAAGAGACTAGTTTAAAAACATGCAAATAAGGAAAGGTACAAGAATAGCATAAATTAGACTGAACGGCTTAAATAAACACCTTGGCGCGGATGGAATCCGTTTGCACGTTCAGTGTTGGCTTACGCATGCGAATATACAACATTTCATTAACAAGGCAATCAAATTTGCCGTTACATTTCGTGATGACGTTGAATTGCTCGATCAAGCGTTCAGGCATTTCACTATTGTGCTGGAGGTGGTAGTGTTTGTAGATAGAAGATGATTTCCTTGTGTGCCCTTCTACGCGCTCGTGTAAGTGACCACGAGTATAGCCCACATACCCTGCATCACACAGGTTACATTTAAATTCATAAACGACACATTGTTGGTTAACAATAGGGGGCTTAATTTCGTGTTGCTTAAGCTGTTGATCGAGCTTAGGGCTAACGAACACTGGTTGGACAGTCACGCTTAACTTCGAGCTTAGACTGTTCAGTTGTTGTTTAACATGATTAGCTGACGACTGGTCCTTGAAGGGTAACACTAATCTCACAGTCTCCGATGGTACGTCTGGTGATGGACAGGGTTCTGCAGATGAAATCCTTCTCTCAACGAACCGCTTGATTGTAGTTTCAACCAGTGGCTTTGGGTATTTCAAGTTATGAAAAACCCCTCTAAGGCGGTCACATTCCTCGGAGAAGAAAGACCAGTTAGAAGATAATCGATAAGCGCGATCCACCATGGTGTTAACTAGGCTGCGCTTGTACTTAATGTCAACATGACTCTGGAAATGCAGAAGGAGACCCGTGTTGGTTCTTTTGATGTAGACCTTACTCTCAATCTTTGGTGCACGGTTAAGCAGTTCAGTTCCTAGAAAGGGAAGGGATCCTTCCCGTTCGACTTCCATGGTAAACTGGAGGGAGGGATGGGTAGAGTTAAGGGTGTCTAGAAACTGGCCAGCGGTCACCCTATCAGGCATTACGGTCAGGGTGTCATCGACGTACCTCCGGTAATAGCGCGGAAGTTGACCGTGTCGTTCGAGGTTTTCCTCAATCGAGCACATGAAGACGTTAGCCAGCAACGGTCCAAGGGGAGAACCCATAGCGACTCCATCTGTCTGCTCATATAAAGCACCGTCAAACTGGAAAAGCTGGTTTTTCGTAGCTGCTCGGAGGAGGTCGATTAGGTCCGCTTTAGAGATGTTCAAGCTGTGCGTCTCGTTGAACCAATCCTGGGCAAAGGCTTTTTCAGCTAAGATCTGTATTGTTTCCTCCAATGGTACATTTGTAAACAATGAGATGACGTCATAGGAAACTAAAATTTCGCCGTTCCTGATCTCGAAGCCTCGTACTTCATCAGCAAAGCGGAATGTGTCTGTCACTGTGTATTGGTTGCACGACAGGGGTTTCAATTTGTCGTCAAGCCATTTCGCTAGCGAGTAATTGTAGGTGTTAGTAGCAGAGAGTATTGGCCGCACGGCCAACTGTTCTTTATGTGTCTTCGGCAAGCCATCGACCTCCAGCACAATAGTGAAATGCCTGAACGCTTGATCGAGCAATTCAACGTCATCACGAAATGTAACGGCAAATTTGATTGCCTTGTTAATGAAATGTTGTATATTCGCATGCGTAAGCCAACACTGAACGTGCAAACGGATTCCATCCGCGCCAAGGTGTTTATTTAAGCCGTTCAGTCTAATTTATGCTATTCTTGTACCTTTCCTTATTTGCATGTTTTTAAACTAGTCTCTTGATAATGGAGTCACGATGACCCCGAAACGTCGAGTAATAAATCTTTCCTGGTTTTTTCTATATCTTTGTGTGCAAGAATAACTGTAATAATAGTCTGGCTGCCCTTAGAGTACGGAGTCTTATCAAAAAACGATCGAATAACGATCTATATGATTGACGTAATAAAGTCACGAACACTTAAGGTTGTCTGTTTACGGTTCATTTCGCTTTTCCAGTGCTTTCCCTTCAGTATGCAAATCAAAACTAGCTGACATTATCGATACGGAAGAACTGTACGTATGTTTACAATTTGCCAGTTTACAAGACCAGAACTTCTTGTAAATACGGCAAAGACAGATCGACCAACATCCCAAAGTCCACTCTACGACGCCAGCTTAAAAGAATTCCTTGGATGATGCTGTTGATCCTGCAAAGACATCAACAGCCATGAGTATAAACTCAACATCAAATTTTTCTTCGATCGACTTTGGGTTTTATCTGTACACCCAGCTCGCCACTGGAATCTCCTTGGCGATTCTGTCGCCGATAACAGTCATTAGTAACCTCCTGTTATTGTTGACCATTTACAAAGATCCTCTTAAATGCTTCCGTACACCAGCTTCGTATCTCATCATCGCTTTAGCTTTGGTTGATTTTACAACTGGCCTTTTAATCGAGCCTTTCATTGTTGCTTATCGTCTCGCAAGTTATTGGAAATGGTCACTGTATCCAGGCCACTCATACTACAGCCTGTTGAGAATTGGAAGTTTTATTTCCACCGTAAGTCTCGGCCTGTCATTCTTACTCGTTCTCGCTCTTATTTGGTCACAGTTCGTTGCCATAACTCACCCGCAACGTTACTGCTCTGTCATTACAACGCGCAGGATCGTCGTGTTTGTTGGTTTCTCGACACTATACTTCACAGGTTTTAATCTTCTGGAATTCATCGGAGTCTCCCGAAGAGTCTTCCTTCAGATAGATCTCCATTTCCATGTCACAGTAATAACAATCTTGCTTTTCGTCGGTTCTGTCATGCTTTTGAGGTCACTTCGCCAATTTGCCGTAGAATCTCGCCGGAATGAAAACGATGAAGGCTTGAGACAACTTACGGTTGCAACCCTGCTTCTATCCACAATACTTCTAGCTTGCACTCTTCCTTATATCATTACACACCATCTGTGGTTATACAAAGAGCATAAGACACCTCAAGACACGCTTCATCTCTCCGCTGCCATGACAATTGCAGACGAACTGTTGTTTATCAAAGTAGCTTCTGACGCATTCATTTACGCTTGGAGACTGCCATATTACAGGAAGTCTCTGAAATCAGTGTTGACTCGTGCTAGCCAGCAAATTGGAAATGAAGCTACTGAAATGGTAACCATGTACTGAACCTATCATAGCCATAATGATATAACCAGACACTTCCTATGGCTACTACTTTAATCGAAGGACTTAGAACCATATTGTTGACTGACACGGCTGGCTTGTAACTGTCAAAACAGTAATCCGCTCTTGTGTTTAAGGTTATGTGTCAGTTGTACTAAAAAAACCCTGACTAATGAAAAATTACAGAAACTAGAGTAAGTAAATATGGTTCCAGTCTTTATTATCCAACTACACCTAGACGAGTACAAATAACGCCATAGACGAGTACAAATATCACACGGTATTTGTACTCGTCTATTGTAGTACCGGTTAAACAGGTTTTCTCGCATCGCGCAAGCGAAGAATTGGATTGTAGTTACGAAAAAAAACAAACAAATGGCGGAAAATCTGAATCATATTTCCGACGACGAAGTGTCAGAATGGCTGGCAATTATAGGCCCAAGTTCATTAGATGAATCGAACGAAGAAAAACAGCTTGACGACCAGAAAATTTCTTCATTTAATGAAGAAAATAGAAACAGCGACACATCAACGCGCCAATTCCGTTTCGCTTCGCATACTTCTGTCACGCACTCCCCGTAAATAAATGTCCGCGAAATTCGCCCGCACTGAAATAACAGTTTGGCGTGTAGGATAATAAATAACTTATTAGACGTTTTGTTGTGTAGTATCCCTGAGTATTTTTACTCGTTATTTGTATTTTGACTCGCCTTACGGGCTCGTCAATATACGGCACAACTCGTAAAAATACTGCACAACAAAACGTCTATTTAACAATTATTCCACGAGCGCGCGTTGGATATGAAATGATAGATAGCCAACGACGCGCGTAGCGCCGAGTTGGCTATAATCATCTCATATCCAACAAGCGCGAGTGGAATAATTGTTTTATTAAAAACGCCCCCAAGAAATTATTATTTTGTAAGAAGAAACTGGATATTTTAGCTCCCTTTTGATTTTAAGCTGACGCGTACGCTTACCATATTTGTAGATTATGGTATATTGGCTCATATACCATAATGGCTAAGCCAATAAAAAGTCTTGAATTGCATTATCCAATGATCCAGTTTTTAATAATAAGATATATATATTCTACCTCTGGGAAAGAAAAGGATAGATCACCTAAAACGAAACTATTTTACGCTATTGCGGTAACCCTTTTTACTTCAAACTTCACGGTTCTCTAGGATATACCTTAAACTTCATGTGAAATGCAAAAGAAGGATGTTCCGAAACCATATTAAGTGTGAAATATTTCGGGCCATCATAACAGAAATCTTAGTAAATCAGCGTGTACATTTTTTCCCCGTGATTTGATCAATCAAATGAAAATCATAATGAGTGAACTGTTTACTGCTATTTGCAACAATCGGAAGTTTAGATCCCCTCAATACTGCAATATTTTCTTGAAGGATCGACAGCTATGGAAGGCCTCAACTCTCATTCAAACCTGGCCGATACTTATGAACCTCTGAAATGATTTGGGTTGGTCAAAGCCATTGAGCAACAAAATTCCCGGAACTACCACAATTCCCCTACTTCATTCAACCCAAACGAACAAAAATGCTTTATTTTAACCACTGGAGCCTTTAATATCGCAACTCGGCCAGAAATAATTATCCATCCCAGAATATCATCATTACAAAAAAGATCTGCCATCAAAATGCGTATTATTTTGGAAAATATTAGGCTAATTGAAGACAGATTATACTTTCAAACGAATCTTAATTATATCTTAATTTTCTACTGCGAGGATCGTGCATCATACAAATCTTAATTATGTACGTTTTCCTTAAATAATTACGTAGGATATATTCCTTAGTGTTGCGACTTTTTTCGTTTATACCTTTGTCTCGAAAACCAGTACATGAATACGGTAAGTTTATAAATGCGAATTAATTTCCTACTTTATTCCAGTTTCACAGTTCCGTGTAATGATCAAGTAAAACTACCACTATCTTTACAAGTTCTTTGTTTGTATAATTCGATAGTGCAACTGTGTAACGCACCTATCTGAAAGTTATCGATACTGTAAAAATAGAGGACAAAAAATTGAAACGTATTAAGCTATGAATTAAGAACATGGACAAACTTTTGGTTAAGAACATCACATCTTATTCAAGAATAACTCTAATCTACTCTTATAATTACTTAAAATGCTAAGACATAAAAAGCTACCTAGATGTCCAAGTCGATAATGTAATTCAAGTAATACTATACTATTCGCTCCGACGAAGGGCTAACCGGCTCGAAACATCAGCTTTTGTAATCGTTACGGTGGCCAATTTACCATTTCAACTTTGGTTACAATGAATATATGAAGTTCATATATTTTGAACTGCGGTTGTAGATACGTATGCTTAACGGCCTGCTCCCAGTTGGCTCGTTAGCTCAATTTGTAGAGCACTGCACTAGTATCGTAGAGGTCAGTGGTTCGAATCCCGTACATGCCTGATTTTTTTCAGGTCCGATATTCGCTATTGCATATATAGCGCTATCTACCGCGAGGATCGTGCATCATACGTATCTACAACCGCAGTTCAAAATATATGAACTTCATATATTCATTGTATCTGATTTATCATCACGGGTTTATTACGAATCAACTTAACGGCCTGCTCCCAGTTGGCTTGTTAGCTCAATTGGTAGAGCGCTGCACTAGTATCGCAGAGGTCAGTGGTTCTAATCCCGTACAGGCCTGATTTTTTTCAGGTCTGATTTTCGCTATTGCATAAATAGCGCTCTCTACTGCGAGGATCGTACGTGCTTCATACGCATTTCAACTTTGTTGATATATCCAAATTATTTCTATACTATTATCTATTTGAATTTTTCTATTATTTTGTTTCAGCCTGTAATATTTCTTAAACACTTTTTCCCTTTTCTGCCAAGATACTCTTAGTAAAACTTCTCCTTGTTAACTATGTTAAAGATCACTTAAAAATGATCCAAAGTGCGATTGATAGCACATAAACAATCAGATGATTCACACTTTCTCTAAAACTGAAAGTCTGTAAGAAGGCCGCTCGATGGCAGGCCTTTCCAAAAATTACATTTTCTGAGAAAAATGAGACCCAAGCTTTCTGTTAAATCTCGGAACGGTCTCAAATTTTTGTCACGTACATTTAATTGTACAGTTAGAGATCTTAAAGAAAGCTTGGTCATAAACATGTTAATTCACCTCTCTGAGAGTCCCTCAAACAAGGACTCTTGTGGCTTCACAAGTTTGCGGATTATATGCATTGAAGAACTGAAACTCAAGGTCAAAGTGAGGCCAAGTGCTAACGTGCGAAGAGCAGTGAGTTTTAAGTTGTTAAGGGCTCCTTGGGAATTGAGAATGAAATAAAACACTGCTACTATGTCACTTTCAACATAAGCACAGATCATACATACACTGATGTAGAACATATACCGTGTGACAACTTTGTGCTTGTTGAGAATGATAATAAAAAGAAAATTGCAAACTGTGTACATTAAATTGTACACTGTAAAATAGAAAAATCTATCAGAAAGGTAAGCAATTTGAATTTGGCCGAGAGAACAGTACGGTACAACGACGCACAAAACGAGCAAGTATAAGTTGGATGAAAACCAATCACTTCGAATCAGCTTTGTGAAGTTGGCCGAAACGGTCCAAGTACTTTTACAGACAAGCTTACTGTACACAAAAAAACAAAAGATTTGAAAGGCTGCCCACCATACCGGGAGAGCGATTGTAATCTGAGATCGTCGGAATATGGCTAGCGGATCGTTTACGGTGTGGTCCTTGGATGTAAGATCATCGAAAAAACTCTTTGGCCTATCTCTTTCTTGCTCATCAAATCGAAAAAAGGACCATCCCCCACTTGATAGACCTACAGGGCGCACTGCCAAAGCGAGAATCACACAACCAAGACAAACAGTGAAATAGCGAATGCCTCTTCCAAACATTATCGCCATGGACACTAAAATTCTACATCTACCAACGTTGTCATTTCTTGTCAAGTTAGTGTCTATTGTAATGGTCAAAGGTTGCGATTCATCTTGATTTCCTTCACCAGTGATGTCTTCTATGTTCTGTTCCCGACTCTCCTCAACTCTTGTGCCAGCGGCAGACTCCTCAACGACATGTTGTGATATGGTCACGCAACAGAGTTTCTTCGTCCGTCTGAGCCATTCGAGTGTGATAACTGGACCCAAAAGAAACCAGTAATAAAGTCTTTTTAAGTATTGTTTCATGTATTTGAGGTTGTCAGACTCTCCTGTTATTATTATATTCACACTGGTTTTGTCTACAGCTTTAAGGAAAACGCTATAAAGAAGAGGTCCTCGTGTATTGGTGTTATTGTCACACCACCCAGCAGATGCAAAGGGAATAAACACCTCCTCTTGCATATGTGGTTTTGTTGCATTTCCAAGTGGTCCATAATTTTCTTCCTGAAAATATATCACCACAGAGTACCCGGCATTCTGCGCATTAAGTACTAGATTTCTCGACAAACATACCGTCTTGTTCTCAATCCTGACGAGAGCGATTTTGTTGATTTGCATTTTCGCCTTGTTTACATCAACTAGAGGTTGACAGGCATTGGCCAGTGTGGAAAGCACTCCTAGACCACTTAATCGGAGATCTTGGTCCTCGTTAGTTGTCGATGCTTGCAGAAAAGATTGCAGCGAAGGGCGATAATCGTCAAGCCATGGCGATGAGAGATCGCAGACTACTTCCGGAACACTTGAGAACGACAAAGTTGTTCCGCTATTATGTGCAATAGGTATACTGCCGAAACCAAGATAGAGACACAAATAAAATAGGCCAATAGTAAAGACGACAAAGCAGAAAGAACCACCAATGACCAAGCATTTCGCTGACATAGTGACTTCCAATGCAAAAGTGACTTCTAGAAAAGCTAACCTTGAAAAGGAATGCATATAATTTCGTACCGCTGACCGAAATAATACAATGCAACAGATAAGTAATTGAAGATTTAACAGATAGAATGGTGTTAACCTCCTTTGTGCAGTGTTTTCATCAAGTATCAAATGTGAACAGTCGAGTCAAGTTAAAAATTCAAATTTAATTGATCGAGTTTGCTTCGTCAAACAAGTCTTGTACTACTGCAGCTGGGAATATCGCTATTTAAATCACGGGAATGACAATTAACACTCCCTAACTGTTGATCCTTCAAGAAAAGATTTCAGTATTGAGGGATTTAAAATCAATTAATATTTTGATTCTTACAAATAGCAGTAAACAGTTCAATCATTAGGATTTTCAATTGATCGATCAAATCACGGGAAAAAATTTAACAATAATTGACGAAGCTTTCCAACCTTTCCATTGACTAAGATTTGCAATTAAAATGGTTTCGTGGTGTCTTTCTTTCGAATTTCACATGAAGGAAATAGTATCTCCCTGTGACTTATGAAGTATGAGATTAAAGGTTGATTTAACCCTCTGTAACATCCCTAACATCAGCGTACATTTTCTTTATGCTGTTCTCAATACGTTTCTTATGGCGCTAACAAGGAGAACTTTTTGAACAATCAATAGCTTCTTTAGTCGCTGATCATTTCCTTAATTCTCACAACCTTAACGTTTGAGACAGGGGAGATATTGTAAGTAAAAATTAGAGGCCAGTTACTCTTGGAATGACAGTGCCCTCAAAAACCAAAAATTGACTGCTATGTACATCACTGTAGGCTACACCGAAAGACCCCAAACGAGAACTCCTGTGGCCTTGCAAGTTTAAAGGTTATGTGCGATGAAGACTCGAAAATCGGAGTCAGAATGAGGTTAAATACTGCCGTACAAAAAGATTAAGTTCATTTTGTCTAGCTAGGGAACTTCCAAATTAGATAAAACACTGCGACTGTGTCACTTTTAACATACATTCCCTTGCGAAATGGATCTTGGAATTCCTAGGAATTTTTTCCTAGGAATTCCTAGGAATTACTGTGAATAAGAGGTGTGCATTTTCACGGTAAATTCGAACCGGGAATTCCTAGGAACTCCTAAGAGTTCCCCAAAAGCTAGAAATTCCCCAAAAAACCTAGAAATTCTCAAAAATTCCACGTTTATAAGCCAACGGGACTTGGAATTCCTAGGAATTTCTGGGAATTCCTGGGAATTCCTGGGAATTCCAACTCAGAGCACTAATGACTTCCCTGAAATACTGTGAGTCTAAAGACTTGCAATTGCTGGAAATTCCAAGGAATTTTCAGGAATTTCTATGAATGTTTAAGAAATACTGGGAATTTTAGGAATACTTCAAGGCAACTAATATCTAATAAATATATGCATTTACTCCCAACTATAAATTCATGTAGTCAATGAAATTTATTTACATGCTAACTCAGATTTACATGTTAATTATATGCTATTGTATATTAACATCAACAGGCAGTAATATTAGGATGAAATTTCTTTTTCTCTTCTTAAAAACTTCGTAAAAATTATCCTTAGTTACAGCTATTCATTTAAAATAGTCCTAGTGAATTTGGTTTGACACAAAATGTGAATAAAATCTATTAATTCTTTTTCATGAAAATGCAATAACTTGGGTTATGGTTATTGCAATGAATACTATCAGTCAAAAAATAGTCCTGAAAGGAATCATTTAATTTGGGATGATGATACAAATAACATTTTATCCTTTCCTCCCTAAGTCAGGCTTTGACTTAATTTAATGTGGTTGTAACTTCTTTGGATAAAACTCGTAGCTGTCAAGCAGCATCTTCATGCTATGTTGCTTGTTTTTGTTGATTCTGCAAGTTGAAATTGAGAGATTTCTTCTAAATTTTGACTGAACACTCTTCGGAGTGAAGGGCCTAATTAACAATTATTCCACGAGTGCGCGTTGGATATGAGATGATAGATAGCCAACGAGGCGCGTAGCACCGAGTTGGCTATAATCATCTCATATCCAACAAGCGCGAGTGGAATAATTGTTTTGTTAAAAACGCCCCCAAGAAATTATTATTTTGTAAGAAGAAACTAGATTTTTTAGCTCCCTTTTGATTTTAAGCTGACGCGTACGCTTACCATATTTGTAGATTATGGTATATTGGCTGATATACCATAATGGCTAAGCCAATAAAAAGTCTTGAATTGCATTATCCAATGATCTAGTTTTTAATAATTACAGTTAAATAATTGATTTTTTAAATTAAATTCTTGTTGTAACTGTAATAATTAATTGCAATGAAGTTATCTCAAACTGCAGACTAAGCAGCTGTTTGTCTTTTTCTGCTGGGCTCGCAGCTTCAGTTGTCAAATTCCAAACGCGACTAAAATAATCCTGAAACCTTTAGCCTACTGACAGATTTATTTCATAATTGTAAAGCGTAAGCTTAAGAAACTGTGGCATGCAAGTGACCGATTCGATTCTCAGGTTTGACCACATACCAAATATCGCAATTTGTACTCACCACAAACTTTCAGAATCCGTAGCTTTATAAATGGCCGCTCGACCCTTGTACCGGACAATCGATAATTGTACGTTGTCCTTTCTTTTAACTAATCATGGTGCCAACGACTTGCTTTTCATTTACAACACTCACGCTTTTCTCGTTTTCCCATTGAACAACGGTAAACCCATCTTTAGAGATGGCATATTAAGCAAAACAGTCGAGAAAAGAAATAACTTAACGCACGAGTGATCAAGGGATGAAAAGTACATTCAAAGATGAGCGCCAAAGAGAGTTTCCTTTGTTTCCAATCACGGGTATGATCACGTGGATATTTTGGGAATTGCCATCGGCTTGTAAATAGAATCCGCTGGCTTACCTGATTGTAGTCTTAAGAGAACGCGAAAGATTTGAGTGATAGACAATATTGACGATGGTTTTATCTTGGATACATGTTCTGAAGATGATCGAAATAATGATGTGAATTCACTCTACGTAGAAATAATCGAGAAGAATCGAACGTACTACAAATGCAAGATTTGTGGCCGGAAGCTGTCGAGGAAACAAAGACTCGAAACCCTGACTTGAGTTGTGTTCACGGCAAAGGTGAGAAACAACCAGAAGGCAATCACAATTTTAATTGTGATTATAAACGTGTTTTACCCTCATTATTATGACAGATGGATACCACCTTAGGAAGTATAAGAGCTACCTTGATGACCACAGTGTACCAGTACCCAAATCAACGAAGTTGGACCGTAACAAGCGTTCACACAGCGACACGTTCCAACACAGCCATGTCGATTCCTGTTTCGCTTCTGCTGAGCAAGTAGCTGTGCCAACAGAGTCAAGTTCGTCTCATAACGAAGAAACATTTGTACAAGAGAAGGAAGCGATTATAGTACGTGAGATTCTTGCCTACAAATGAATGTGCACATTCCGAAGCGTTGACCCATGCTTATGACTATGTTTATGTATTATGATTTTGGCACATCTCCGGACACGAGACATTTTGCATCACGATAAAAACTTTTATGACTGGAATCCAAGAGGCCTTTGAGGTTAGAAAGCAAATCTGTGATATGAGTACATTGGATTTAAATTGACAATTTGCACTTAATGTAACTGACTGCTGCTTTATGGAAAAAAGCAGATTTCTATTAAGATTTACTAAAACTTAGTTTAAATAATAAATTTCATGATAAACATGTACAGGTATATACATCTCTTGGTATATTTTGTTTAGCATATCTTTTATTGAACCAGTTTTAAGCCTTAAAATTACTCCTTGTCTTAAAACCTTCACATTCAAGATATTGAGAATTTCTCAGAATTATTTGGATTTCAGGGTTATTTAATTTGCCTCAAATTCAATTCCCAGAAATTCCCAAGAATTCCACCCTTCTTAACTTAAAGGTGGTTTGTATAAATAAGAATTCCTAGGAATTCCTAAGAATTCCAAGTCCTCACAAAACTGGAACCTTCCTTTCCCAGAAATTCACAGTAATTCTAAGCTTTTCATATCAGAGCGGTTAATGTCCGCGGCTGAGAGATTGTCCGAAAAATGAATAACTAAGAAAAGTTGTTAATTTCACTTGTGAAGATATCACGTTTTCGTGCGAAACCTCATCTGGTATATGATTTCACTGGTGTTTACATAATAAATATATACCATGTAAATGGTAGTTGTAAGAGGTCATCCAGAACTTGAAACTCCGCTAGAATATATAATTAATAATATCTTAGAGTTACTTGGCAATATCTTTGTTTAAAATAACTCGGAATAAAATTGAAATGGCCTGGCTGCTCTCAGAGTACGGAATCTTATTCAAGAAATATTTTGATTAAAGATCAATATAACTGACGTCACACAGTCACGAACACTTAAGGTTGTCTGTCTGCGGTTTATTTCGCTTTCCAGATGGTTTTCCTTAGTATGCAAATCAAAACTAGCTGACATTATCGATACGGAAGAACTGTACGCCTACCTTTCAAGTTTACAAGATCAGGACTGTTTGAAAACACAGCTAAGACAGATCGAGCAACATCCCGCCAAAGAAATGCACTCTACGGCGCCAGCTTAAAAGACCTCTTTGGATGATGATGTTGATCCTGCGAAGACAACGAGAGCCATGAGTACAAACTCAACAACAACCTTTCCCTCGATCGACTATGGGTTTTATCTGTACACCCAGCTTGCCACTGGGATCTCACTGGCGATTCTGTCGCCGATAACAGTCATTAGTAACCTCCTGTTATTATTGACCATTTACAAAGATCCTCTTAGATGCTTCCGTACACCAGCTTCGTATCTCATCATCGCTTTAGCTTTGGTTGATTTTACAACTGGCCTTGTAATCGAGCCTTTCTTTGTTGCTTACCGCCTAGCAAGTTATTTGAAATGGTCACGGTATCCAGGCCACTCATACTACAGCCTGTTAAGAATTGGAAGTTATATTTCGACCGTAGGTCTCGGCTTGTCCTTCTTGCTCGTTCTCGCTCTTATTTGGTCACAGTTCGTTGCCATAACTCACCCGCAACGTTACCGTTCTGCCATTACAACGCGCAGGATCGTCGTGTTTGTTGGTTTCTCGACACTATACTTCACAGGTTTTACTCTTCTGGAATTCATCGGAGTCTCCCGAAGAGTCTTCCTTCAGATAGATCTCCATTTCCATGTCACAGTGATAACAATCTTGCTTTTCGTCGGTTCTGTCATACTTTTGAGGTCACTTCGCCATTTTGCCAAAGAATCTCGCCGAAATGAAAATGATGAAGGCTTGAGACAACTTACGGTTGCAACTCTGCTTCTATCAGCAATCCTTCTAGCTTGCACTCTTCCTTATATCATTACACGCCATATGTGGCTATACAAAGAACAGGAGACAGCTCAAGACATGCTTCATCTCTCTGCTAGCATAACAATTGCAGACGAGATGTTGTTTATCAAAGTAGCTTCTGACGCCTTCATTTACGCTTGGAGACTGTCGTATTACAGGAAGTCTCTGAAATTAGTGTTGACTCGTACTAGCCAGCAAATTGGAAGTGAAGCCACTGAAATGGTAACAATGTACTGATTATATCTTGGCCATAATTATGATAACCAGACACTTCCTATGGCTAGTGCTTTAATCAAAGAACTTAGAACCGTTGTTGACTGCTGTAGCTTCGCAGGATAACGCGATTCCGAGGGATGATACTCGGAGAATTACCTCCAACAAGTTGCCCTACGTCTTAACTCCTCAACTAGGGATTTAAAAATTTCTCATCTGAACGTATGCAGCATCCGCAATAAGGTCGACGAGTTAAGAGTACTACTGTACCAATCCATTTGCACTTTTGATATTATCGCAATCACAGAAACGCATCTGGACGGATCGATTTCTGATAACTTTTTGTACATAGACGGGATGAAGCTCTTTCGCCGAGACAGAACTAAATGTAAGGGAGGCGGTTGTATCATCTACTGCGCTGAATACTTGCACACAACCCATCGTAGAGATCTGGCCTCAACGGATCTTGTAGCAATTTGGGTTCATATTATATTTCCTACTACTTCTTAGTCTCCCTCGCAGCCGTTTTTTTTTTTTGATGTCACGCAACGCTCCCCCAAAAGAACGGCTGCTGACAACCGAACAACATTCCTTTCTCCGAATTGGCCAATCACAGCTCGGGTTCCATTTTCAGGAACCTTTTCGCGCCAGACTCACCTTTTGAGACTCGTCCTATCAGATATCGTTTTCTATCGCGATCCTCATGTGGAAAACACAAGACAAATGGCGGTGCTTGAAGGAACTTTTCGCAAAGCGTCGTCAAAGTTCAAAATTTTCAAGCTTAATGCTCACCAGAAGCTTGCAATCCAGAAAGAAGATGTTTTTGTTAAGTTGCCTACAGGATCCGGGAAATCGTTAATATATCAAGCACTCCCGCTCGTGTTTGACCATGTTACCGATGAAAGTGGTCATATTATTGTTATTGTTGTTGCGTTGTACCAACGTGCGGAAACACTCGATAATTCGGTCCGATTTCCTGTACCTGTGATAAGAAGCCACGAACATAACTAATCGGCTTCGCTCCAGCTAGCAGCGGACTGGCAAATGAAGAAGTACAAGTAGTGTAGGAGACGTTGGCCGACCTAAATTGCAGTGTTCTCGACGCTTCGCCCGGTTTGTTGACGGCAAGCGCGCGCTTTTTTCCTCCTGATCTCCATCTGTAGGTCGAAGCAAGCGTTTAGCCCTTGGCCTAGATTGAAAGGCGTCTTGCATTTCCTTTTGATTATTGATGTAATTTACTGTTTCTTATATATTCTGACTTTTATAATCTGTAGTAACTTCTTGAAATAGTACGAATAAAGAGTTTCAGTTCAGTTTTTAGCTTCTTCGTCTACTTTCTCAGTTGCTCGCTGAAACTTTAACAACCGCTCAAACAATCTAGCGTTCGTGTCGTTGGCGTAGCAGTTGACGTCTATGTTAAGCGTAGATTCTATAATTTCAACCAAATTGTGAGAAGTTTTGCCAAAAATATATACTCTATCTTTACCAGGGCACAACGATGAACATGTGAAACATTTCGAGCTCTCATCGACAAATTTCTTCAGTGTTTCTCCCGACATGATAGCTAGATCACCTGCCACATCCACATTTTCGCGTGAAACCTTACGTCATTCAGATTTTCTGGTATGTGATTGGTCTGTTCAATAGACCGTGAACAAACCGCAGGGACAATGAGAAAGGAATGTAATTCGGTTGTCAGCAGCCTTTCTTTTGGGGGAGCGTTGCGTGACATCCGAAAAAACGGCTGCGAGGGAGACTAACTACTTCTGCGTTGTTTTCGGTTATTTACAGATCGGAACTTGAATGCCCTAACTTTTTTGAGGACATATATGGTGTATTCGAGAAGGCGTGGATGAAGTCTGATACTATCATCCTACTTGGCGACTTTAACTGCGATCTTCAAGGTATTGAAGGCAAAACAGGATCAGAAATGCAACCTAAAACCAAAAGACTGTTGTCGTTGTTCCAACTTTTCGCACGTTAATTGATTTGATAGTAACAACAAAGCCTGACCTAATGAACCGTAAAGGTGTTCTACCTTTGGGAATTTCTGATCACTGCCTAATATATTTAACTCTTAAACTCAAGCACAAACGGCCGCCGCCAAAAGTAATAAATGTAAGAAACTATAAACGATTTTAAGTTGATCAGTTTCGGGCTGATATTGCAGCTGCGCCTTTTCACGTCGCTCGGGTCTTTGAGGACAAGGATGATGTTCTCTGGGCTTGGAACAAGTTATTTAAAGATATTTGTGATTTACGTGCACCGACAAAACACATTAAGATCCGGAGTCAATCTTCTCTCTGGATAAATAATAATATCAGACGAAAGATGAACCTAAGGTATAAGCTGTTTAAGACAGCAATTAGCACTAAAAATCAAGAAATTTATGCCAGATACATGAAAGTTAGAAATGAGATTACATCTGAAATAAGAAACGCGAAGGCGCAGTTCTTCAAGGAAAAATTAGCTGAAGTTAAATCTACAGCGGCTTACTGGAAGTTAATTGCAGATGCGACAAATCCCGTCAGTAGAAATAGAATTGCACCTTTAAAGAGGGAGGATGGAAGCCTTGCCGTCAACGACGCAGAAAAGGCTAACCTAATAAATGACTTTTTTGCCAATATCGGCACTAGACTTAGACGAGCCAACAGAAATTTTCTACATCTGGGCGACCGCATCAGTTGCTTAGAGGCCGCTGTGACTGAAATTTCCATCTCCGAAGATTTTGTCAGACGTAAATTGAAAGCCATCAATCCAAATAAATCTGCGGGTCCTGATGACATTGCACCTAAATTATTAAAACTAGCTGAGCATGCGATTGTCTCTCCCTTGGCTGATCTATTCTCATTCAGCGCTCACCTAGGAGAAACCTTTACCGACTGGAAGAAGGCTCGTTTGATTCCAGTGTATAAAAAAGATGATGAAGCTGACACAAACGACTATAGACCTATATCGCTTCTTAGTGTTCCAAGCAAAATAATGGAATCTTGTGTATCAGAATCTCTTGTTCGATATGTTTTCCAGAATAACCTAGTCACAGATAAACAGTGGGCTTACCGTGAGGGGCACTCAACTGAACTATTGCTTGTACACCTGTCGGAAATCTGGAGAACAGCTATTGATGCTGGTAAAGTGGTTGCTGTGGCATTTGTCGACTTCAGAAAAGCTTTTGACTGTGTATCTCATGCTATCCTGCTACATAAGTTGAATTCTCAATTTGGAGTACAAGATTCTCTTCTATTATGGCTGACAGATTATCTGACTGATCGAACTCAATTCACGGTAGTAAACGGCCAACACTCAAATGTGCTAAATGTAACCTGCGGGATTCCCCAAGGCTCGGTACTTGGCCCAACATTGTTTGCATTGTACACCAATGACCTACCAAGTGCTGTTACCTCTGGCTTTGTCTACATGTACGCAGATTACACAACCGTTTACTGCATCGGGGACACTGTCGACAACACTGTCACTTCTTTAAACAAGGCTTTATCGGAATTGAACAGTTGGTGCATGGTTTGTTTGTTAAGTATGACAGAGCCGTAGGTGCTTCACCTATAAACAGTCTTTAACCCCTCACTCGGCAAAGTGTGAAGCTATGCTGTTGATGAGGAAACCGCATATCGGGCCGCTAAATTTGGTGATAATTGGGGAGGATCGGATCGAGTGGGTGAAACACTCTCGTCTTTTGGGTGCTACTATCGACGAGAGACTTTCATGGACCCACCACCTTACTAATGTAAAAAAGAATTTTGTAAACAAACTTTGCCTATTGAAAAGGAGTTCGTTCTTGAACAGAAACGCCCGATTGGACTTATACTTCAAGATAATACTACCATCAGTTCTATACGGACTAGTCGTCTGGGGCGGCTGCCCTAATGCAGAGCTTCTACATTCGCTAGAAGTACTTCACCGTAGGGCGGCCAGAATTATATGCAAGTTGCCCCGAGATATGCCTACTGAGGAAGTTTACCGACATTCGAACTGGAATACTTTAACCCTCTATTATAAACTTCGATTAATTAAACTATTCCATAGCGTGTTTACAGGTGAAGCACATACGGCTCTGTCATACTTAACAAACAAACCATGCACCACATACAATTTTCGAAGGAGTAATAATATAATTGTCCCGCGTTTTAACTCGCAGTTTCTTAAAAACTCCATTAGCTATAGAGGCGCTATACTCTGGAACGCTGTCTCGAAACATTTCACAGACCAGTTTTCAGTTTTTTATCGCAGAGTAAAGAGGGACTCTTATTTTAAGGATCTCGATTTTAGCGCACAGTCAGTCCAGTCACTACCCAGGAACTACCAAGATTTTAAATGCTTTTAACTATTTTTATGTTTTAAACGCTGTAGTCAATTTACTTAGAGATAAATAATGTAAATCGTTTTTATTACTCTTACTGTATATTTTGTAGAGTGATTTTAAGGGACACTATTCTTATTGTTATTGTAATCATATTCACACGACCCCACAAGCCCCCAGCTTTAGACCTCATCGTGTTTAAATAAAGGATATGATTGATTGATTGAATGATTGATTGATTGACTGTTAAGATTGCTTGTAAAAGCCCATTTCCGAATTACCCTTGGCCTCATTTTGAAAACGAGTCCTGGTGCTCATTTTTTCATATGATTATAACTTTTCATTCACATGCAAATTAAACTCATTTTCACAAGAATAGTTGAGCACCAGGCCTCGTTTTAAAAAGGAGGCCAAAAGTAATTCGGAAATTGGCTATTGTCAAAACAGAAATCGGCTCTTGTGTTCAAGGTAATGGGTCAGTTGTACTAAAAAATCACTTATTAACCGCCTCCTGGTTGGCTCAATTGGTTAGAGCGCCGGACTGTTGTGCGGGAGGTCGAGGGTTCGAGCTCCGGCCGGACCAACACTCAAGGTCTTAAAATAACTGAGGAGAATGTGCTACCTTTCTATCATATCAAGAAATGGACAGACATTATAGTCTTCTCGGATAGGATGAATAAACCGTAGGTCCCATCTCCTGCATCTATTAATTAGTTAATCTGGTTAGGCAGGAGACGTTAAAAATCCCGGCCCACTCACTAGATTACTGTGATGTGGTCTTGCCTGTTTACTGGGAATTGGGGGAGAGGGGGCATCTTCAAATAAGTTTCCTTCGATTGATGTAAACTGCTGATGCAGTCCGGCCAAAATCCCCCGAAAAGTGTTGAGATGCGTGTTTGCTCCTAACCAAATGTTGATTTGCGCAGTATAAATATTAAATTATTATACTATTAATTATTAGACTAATGAAAAATTACAATAACTAGAGCAAGTAAATGTGGTTCCAGTCGATATTCTACCTCTGAGAGAGGACAGATCACTTCAAACGAAACCATTTACGCTATTGCGGTAACCTTCGACCTCAAACTTCACGGGGCATTAAGGAGATACCTTAAAATTCATGTGAAATGCAAAACTGGAAGGACGCTACGAAACCGTATTAAGTACGAAATATTCCGGGACATCAGAACAAAAATCTTAATAAATCACTGTAAACATCGTTTCCAGTGGTTTAATCATCGTGCAACTATGTGATGCACCTATCTGAAAGTTATCAATATTGTAAAAATTGCAGATAAAAAATATAACAATCTATCCTAATAATATCCTAAGATTCTAAGAGACAAAAAGCTATCTAAATTTCCAAGTTGGTAACAACTAGTCCTAAAATTTTTGTGTCCATTTCATTCTCTTAATGAAATTCAAGTAATACTATACTTTTTTGTTATTTGTATTTCCTTTTTCTTTCGCTTTAGTTTTTTGTTTTCATTACCTTTTTTTTTTTTTTTTCCATTTTTTCCTAGTCACCCTTAGTAAACAAAATTTCTCCTTGTTAAAGATCGTCTAAAACAAGAACCAAAGTACAATCGATAGCATATAAACTATCAGATGACTTTACACTTTGCCTAAACAAGTCTGTAATAAAGCCTCTCGATGGCAGGCCTTTCCAAATATTACATTTTCAGAGAAAAATTGGACGTAAGTTCGCTGTTAAATCTCGGAACAGTTTCAAATTTTTGTCACGTGCATTGAATTGCAAACCAGATCTTGAAGAAAGCTTAGTGATAAACATTTCAATTCACCTCTCTGACAGTCCCTCAAACAAGGACTCCTGTGGATTCATAAGTCTGTGGATTATATGCATTGAAGAACTGAAACTCAAAGCCAAAGTGAGGCCAAGTGCTACAGTGCGAAGAGCAGTGAGTTTTAAGTTGTTAAGGGTGCCTTGAGAATTGAAAATGAAATAAAACACTGCTATATGTCACTTTCAACATAAGCACAGATCATACATACACTGATGTAGAAACATGCCTTGTGACAACTTGGTGCTTGTTGAGGATGATAATAAAAAGAAAATTGCAAACTGTGCACATTAAATTGTACACTATAAAGTACCAAAACTTAGCAAAGATGATTAAGACTTTGAGACTTTCACTTTGGTAAGTACGAGAGCAAAGAGGTACAGCGACGCACAAAAAGAGCAAATAAATGTTTGATGAAAACCAATCAATTCTAATTAGCTTTGGGAAGTTTGTCGAAACGGTCCAAGTACTTTTACAGACAAACCTGCTGTACATAAAAAAGCAAAAGATTTGAAAGGCCGCCCACCATACCGTGAGAGCGAGTAAAATCTGTAATACTCGGAAAATCTGAATTCTGGCTTGCGGATTGTTTACGTTGTGGCTCTCGGATATAAGATCATCGAAAAAATCTTTGACCTAACTCTTTCTTGTTCATCAAATCGAAAAAAAGGCCATCCCCCACTCCATAGACCTACAGAGAGCGTTGCCAGAGCGACAATTACATAACCAAGACAAACAGTGGGGTAACAAATACCTCTTTCGAACATCATCGCTGTGGACACTATAATTTTACATCTATCAACATTGTCATTTATTGTAAAATCAATGCTAGTGTCTATTGTAATGATCAAAGGTTGAGTCATCTTCATTTTCTTCACCAGTGATGTCTTGTATATTCTGTTCCCGACTCTCCTCACTTTCCTCGTTGCTAACTGCGGACTCCTCAACGACTTGTTGTGATATGCCGGGTCAGGCAACAGAGCTTCTTCTTCCGCTTGAGTCATACGAGTGTGATAACTGGACCCAAAAGAAACCAGTAATAAAGCCTCTTTAGGTATTCTGCCATGTGGTTGAGGTTGTCAGACTTCTTCTGTCATTAATACATTCACACTGGTTTTGTCTACAGCTTTAAGGAAATCATTATAGTTGTTAAGAACCAGATTGAACCTTGAATAGGTGTTATTGACACAATCCCCAGCAGGTCTAAAAAGAATCAATATCTCCTCTTGAGTCTGTGGTTTTGATGCATTTTCAACTGGAACAGGATTTTCTTCGTTAAAATATATCACCACTGAGTGTAACGATGTTAATTTATGTATGTTAAGTTCATTTATACAGTTTAGCCTACGTCTGAGTTCCCGGATGTATTCGTCTCTTCACTTGATGTGTACTTGGCGTACAAGATCAAATGTTGCGTTTAGAGACTCTGGTGTTTCATTGTCGGTCTTAGCGAACACGTTACACTGAGTACCCTGCGTTCTGCGCATTAAATACTAGATTTCGCCACGAACATGCAGTTGTGTCCTTGTTAGAAATATATAAGAACGTGACAGTCATAAGCGCGTGACACTTGATTAGCGTTACGTTTTACATCAGCGGATGATGTTAGCAATGACGCAGATTGTATTTCCTTAGAAATCTGATCGCGGGTGTATTCAATAGAAAGGGGTGACAGCGACCGAGAAGAGATTCCAGAGATAGGGAGTGATTCTAGCTGTGAGCATTAAAAACTATTCAACAAGACTGAGAGTGACTAGTGCTGATATCCGCGTTTCCAACATCCTCAACAATGACGAGAGCGATTTTTCTGATTTGCATTTTCGCCTTGTCTACATCAACTAAAGGTTGACAGGCATTGGCCAGTTTGGAAAGCACTGCTAGGCCACTCAAACGAAGATCTTGGTCTTCGTTGGTTGTCGATACTTGCAGAAACGATCGCAGCGATGGACCAAAATCATCTTCATTGGTATACCATGTCGCTGAGAGATCGCAAAGTTAACTTTCGACACTTGAAAACGACAAAGTTGCTCCGCTACGTTTTAAAGAGTAACCGCCGATTCCAAGATAGAAAGGACTTAAGTGACTTAAGTTAAAAGCTAACCTTAAAAGAGGGATACATCACGACGTACCGCTGACCAAAAATGATAAAGTACAGAAAGGTGTTAACCTCCTTACTGCAGTGTTTTCATCAATGAGGGGGACATTGGGGGGTTCTGAACACCGCAATACCGCAAAAAAAATTCGCCAAATACCGCAATACCGCAAAAAAAACCGCCAAATACCACAACACCTCAATACTGAGTCAAAACTCCATGTAACCCTGAAATCAGTACTCTGTACGTCACGTTAAGTGCAAATAACATAGAAATAACAATTAAGAGTTTGTTAATGAACGTTAAGCCGGGTAGTTTTTGATTTAGGTCATTTACACAAAATAAACAAAACGTGTAACATCCATTGACGTGTTGGTTAATAATTAAAAAAAGTAACATACCCTTTGCCGATTGTGACACAAGGAATTGCAGTGAGAGCTCAGTTTCATTGGAAAGAATATCCACCATTCTAGAAAACCGAGAGTCCTGGTTCTGCAGTTACGTTTATGCATTCTGGTAGATATTTTTGCAGAGTTACAGTCTTCACGTCGGGTTTAGTATACTGTAAATATGTAAACAGTCTTACATTGGTATTATGCTTTCTCTATTGGTGGCCGTAATCGCGCAACTTCAATTCTGTTGTCCTTGTCCAGGTGTTGTTCTGGTTTTTGCACTGCACCTGTATCGCAGAGGTCATGGTTTCGAATCCCGTTAAAGCGTGAATCTCAGTTTCTCGGCATTTAACTGAATAGCCACTTAGTTGTATGTATAACTACGGTGATCAATGATGTCTTCAATTCTGGAGGAAGTCTTGGGATTAGCCTATTCTAATCTTGCTACGGAAATCAAGATAACCGTTGGTCTGTTGACTAATAGGCTCGAACGTAGACTGGCGGTAATTGCGTTATTTCTCCCTTGATCACGACATGAAACGATTGTTGAAGCGAACAACTCTGCCAAATCGAGATCGGGCACTAAGGAGAAAGATTGCAGAACTTCCAATTTCTCCTTGAAGGAGTGAATTTCCTCCCTCAGCATCTTCCGCTTCAATCTCTTCATCGCTGCTGGAGTCGAACTCATCGGCCACTTCATCGTCATTCTCTTTTTCGTTCAATAGGAGCGTGCTGTTTTCTTCAGGACCTTCAGCTTGTTCTGAAGCAAAGGTGGTTAAAGTTATGGGCTCGTCTGATGCCTCGTCTGATGCCACGGCCTAATCTGATTGAAATACAGCCTCGAACATATTTTTAACAATTTACCTTCATTTAGTCTTGCCTTTTCCTGATCGAGCAAATCGCAAGACCTCGATGAAGGCGCAGGCGGATTGTGACTTGAGTTTGTGTCCTTTATCACAATTTTAGGGCACTTACTGGAGAACACTGTCCTTATCGGGTAAATGATAACTGGAATAAAAGAGAAAGCAATACTGAGTTCTGAAAACAATAAAGATAGTATACGACTTGTTATAAGGCCATCTCGACCCTATCGTTGGCATTCACATGACATAAACTCATGGGTGATTTGCCATAAGGCATAATTAGCAAACCATATACTTACGTTGTAGTTTGTCGCAGCGGGTTAAAATTGGAGGTAACTCAAGTTCCAGTTGCTGGTCTGTCTCTATTGATATTCTCTCTGTTCTACCATCTTTCTTTGTTTCCCTTGTGAAAAACAGACACTGTATTTAACTTCTGCAAAAGCTTTGATCGGTAAGAGTTTGTAAATTATACATATTGATTAAGAAGCGGTGCTGTAAGAAGAGGGCAAACAATATTTTGAGGACTTTGCAGCAAAAAGAAGGGGAGCATATTTGAGGAATTACGTTCGCCTACCTATTAAGCTCCACACGGAGATTATCACCGAGACCTAAAGTCTTTGCGGTGCTTTTAATGCCAGCAAATTCACTGAAAGTAAAATACATAAATAGTCATGACTACTATAAGGACAAACGCTTTTAAATCTTTAAACCCGGGTTTGTGTCATTCAATTACGTGAGCACGTGCCTCTAGCGACCTCTCTAGCTTCTGATCGCCTGGCAGAGGCCTAATTGTCTATTTCGGAAACCCGAGTGGTAATATTAATAACTTACTTAATATGTAACACGTTAAGAGGTAATAATTCACGAATAGGATGAAAATAAGTACCGAAGAAATGTGCGTTCACATGGCCTTAGAAGTAAGAGACTAAAATAATTTACTAACACAAGCATATTGTAACACCATAAAATAGAAAATCTGTTCTTCTTGCCTTTATCGATCCTTCCATGGCATCTTAGAATTGCTGTACTTCCAGGGTCGGTTAGGTTTTAATATTAAGGTTACAACTTACCAAATACTCTCCCTGAACTTCACGAGTCTTTTTTCTTCCTTGTCTATCCGACATCTGAATTTGTTTTTCTTCCGAAAGTTTTCTCCGCCTTTCCCCTCTTCGTAAAATAATGCAACACAATCGATTACAACGAGTTCAGGAGGATCAGCCACTGCCATTGCCGAAGCGCGCGGGTTTATAGAAACGCTCTTTGACCCCGTGTCAAGACTTAATGTTAAATATTAAATGGTATTAAATGTTACGTCAGTAGAAGACCGCGCGACTGCGTATTGTAATTGGCTGATGAAACGTTAAAATGTCTAAAATTGTTGATCGATTAGTACTGTTCATAATCACTTACGATCACGTTTCAGATAATAACTCGCGTGACGGAAGATGTCTGACATTCTGTTTTAGCATGTTTCCGAAACAATCGCAGAGGATAAAAAGAGCTCGGAAACGTAGCAGGACTTAAACGATAATTTTTGATACCGCCCAAAATGCTTAAAAACCGCATCCCGCAGCTCCAGAAAATACCGCAATACCGCAATTCGAGACTAAAATTCCCGAAATACCGCACGAAAAATGGCCCGCAATACCGCAAACCCCAATGTCCCCCTCATCAATTATCAAATGTGAACAGAGTCAAATTAAATATTGAACATTCGATTTATCGAGTTTGCTTTGTCAAAAAAGTCTTGTACTACTAATAATATCGCTAATGAAATCAGTGATGCAAATGCCCTCAAAAACGAAGAAAACTGGCTGTAATACGTGCATCACTACACCGAAAGTCCCTCAAACGAGCGAGGACTCCCGTGGCCTTGCAAGTTTAAAGGTGATGTGCGATTCAGAGTCAGAATGAAGCTAAGTACTGCCGTACGAAAAGTAGTAAGTTTATGCTGGTTAGAGAACTTCCAAATGAAGTAAAACACTACGACTGTGTCACTTTCAACATATATTTGCACAGATCAAGTGAAAAGTAATGTAAAGTACAAACCCTGTGATAAATACTGTGCTTGTTGAGGATAATAGTACGCGAGAAATGGCGTGCTTATAATTATTATTTAGTAAGATGATAAATTAGCAACCATTAAGTAGAGTGACTATTTAACCCTTTACACCCTAACATCAGTGTCCATATTCTCCATACTCTTCTTTTCACATTTCCTTCGCTCACGATAAGGAGAATTCGTTTAACAATCAAAGCTTTGTAAGTTGGCAATCATTTCCTTCGTTCTCAGGATCTTGATTTAAAGCAGTACCAATGTAAGGAGAAATAAGATGCAAGCCACTCTTTGGGTTTTTAAAAGCAATTGTAAACCGGCTGAGAAACATGGTTTTCATTTAAAACCATTTGTAATTTTTTTGTGTAGTTTTGATTTCCTAATGCTTTTTAATCAGAGTTTGGTGTGATGTTGTCTGAACTGTGGGATTCATCCAAAGCTTCAAGTGCCAAAAGCAGGGACATAGTAATGGGAAAGGAAACAACCAATAAAGTGTTTTTTGCTTGTTTTGGGTAAAAATGGAATTTAAGGGTGAGACAAACTTCAGTCAAAGGCTAGGATCTCTTGTATAATTGTTAACTTTGTATTGACACAGGTTTAGTCTGTTGTCTGCTCACTATTTTGTTTTATTCTAATGTATTATGTGTAATTGCCAATACTCATGTTTAAGGATGAACAAGTGCATCATAAGTAGTCCTGACAACAATACAAATGAAAAGTTCTCAAAGCTACTTAACCCTTTCTAACCTAACATCAGTATGCATATTCTCCATACTATTCTTTCTACATTTCTTATGGTGCTGACAAGGAGAATTTGTTTAACATTCAAAAGCTTCTTTTAGTTGGTAACCAATTGCTTTATTCTTGTGACCTAAATGTGTAATTCAGGGGTCACATTGTAAGGAGAAATTAGATGCTAGTCACTCTCTGGGGATAAGGGGTTCAGTGTAATACATTAAATAAGGGACCACTCAACTATTTAAAAATAACACAATAGTAGAAGGGGCATAAAAATCTTATTTGTAGGCAAATATTTTATTTACGCCTTCCCCCCACGTGGAATGAACTGAGTGTTGGCCAGTGCGCCACATCTACTGAAGCTCGTTTACTGAGATGTGTCAGGAATTAACATCGATAAAACACAAAGCTAGATGTGAATGGCTAGGAACAAAGGGCCATAGCTGCTTTAATTAATACCATAACTGTCTTTTAATCTTAATTGACAAAAGGTACAACATTTTCTTAGCCCAGTAAAAAGATGAGGACCGGCACTCAAAAACTACCAAAATCATCAGAATTCATCTGAATGATGATGCTCACTCCACCCAAAGGAAATGCAGCACCAGAACTGACGGGAAATATAAGGAGAACTGTAAATCTTGCAAAAACTTGAAGTGAACCCCCAACTAGCGTGCCTGACTAATAATAATAAACAATGAACAAAAACACCCACATTTCTAAATGATCCAAAGAGAAAGCTTAACGGACTCTAAAATCTTAAAAGAGCATTTAAATCATAACACCATGTTTCAAAATGAGGGCTGCTTCCCTTACAAGTCAGCCCAGTCAAAACTGTAATCTTCTATAGAATATTAACACTATGTGCCAAACTAGGGGAAGGCTGGTGCCCTGCAAGTCATGCAGTACTGTCAAAAATTTTAACAAATAGGATTATAACAGTAGTCTTCTTAATGAAGCATTATAAAAACACTGTTTAAGCAGGGAGTAGACTGCTTCCCTTACAAGCCAGCCCACTGTAAAGATCTTCCAAAATATAAATAACCACAGGTTTAAAACGCGAGACTGCTGCCCTTGCAAGTCAGTCCCTGACAAATGTATTCTTGCAAATAACTTAGAGCTGCTGAGAAGTGCTTTCCTTGAAAGTCTGCTCATCAACTCTGAGTTAATACTTGTACAGCAGTAAACTTCCCCACTGGATGCTGCCCTAGCTAAGAACAACTATCTTAAATTATAGAAAAGAAAAGTCAGCCCATAACAAAGAACATTTTTATTATTTAAACCACATTGAACAACAAAACTAACAAAGTTTTCTTTAAAACGCATTCGTAATTTTTATCATGGTCATTGTCATCAACTAACTCAGAGCTGCCAGGAACTGCTGCCCTTGCAAGTCAGCTCATCTCTGAGTTAATACTTGTACAGCAGCAAACTCCCCCACTGGACGCTGCTTTAAACCTAGCTAAGAACAACTCAACTGAAATAAAAAAAAAAGGAAATTTATATGAAAAAGGAGACTGCTACCCTTGCAAGTCAGCTCATCAACTCTGAGTTAGTAGCTTAAACCTGGCTGAAAATAACTATCACAATAAGGAAAGCATTTCAGATGTATTTGAGAAATCCATTAGACTTCCATTATTCAAAGGCTCTTATCTGAGCATCTGACATACATGTACCTGCATCACCTAGAAGGGTCGAGGCTACAACGTTCATTTTACCCTCTCACCTGGTGAGACAATGGATGAATGGCGCAAATGCACTAAATGTCCCGATTTTTGTAATGCCGCTGATCATGAAGGGGCTCATTTAATTTATCGCCATTATGCTGTCATGCAATCATAAGGGACTGCTTGACTATTCAAAAATAACACAATAGGAGGAAGGGCCTAAAAATCCTATTTACAGGGAAATATGATATTAAGGTAGCTTCTGATGTATTTATTTACGTCGTACTACAGGAAGTCCCTGAAACCAGTGTTGACTCTGGCTAGCCAGAAAATTGGAAATGAAGCCACTAGAAATGGTAACTGTGTAATGATCATATCCATGATGCTATAACAAGACACTTAATATGTTTAGTCCTTTAACCGTAGAACTTAGAATCATTGCTGACTGATAAAGCTAGCTTAATGTAACTGGCAAAATGGCAATCTTCTCTTGTTTTCAAGGAAATGTGTCAGTTGTACCAAAAACCTGACTATATATGTGACCTTCCAGGGCGGTCACGTGCAGAGTGAGTTAAGGGAAATTTGACCCCAGGGTCTTGAACAGTCGAACACACGTTGAAAAGTTAAAAATTCCACAGAAATCAAGTTAAATCAATCAGAATGTTAATTGGAGGAAGCTGCAAATCAAATAGTACAGGAAAATGACATGACAAAATTGAGATTGTGGTTGTGTGATTTGAACAAAAGGCACACGATTAAAAGGAAAAGGAAAGGCTTATGTATAAGCTAATGCTACAACATAAATCAAGGATACTTATAAGAAACACAGATCTTATAAATGAAACAAAATGATTACAACTTAGACTTACTTTGATCTAATGCTCCTGCGGGTAGCAATCAATAGCTGAGATAGCTTCAAAAACTTACGATAGCAAGAGGACAACGGATCATGCACATAACTCAATAGATAAAATAAAAGCGTAGTAGTTGCTGATTATATCGATTTCAAAGGTTATGTAACGAAATTTGATTCCTAGCAATCACGGCGTGAATAATAAAGGCTAAACGTAACAAAACTGATAATGAGTAATAACTGAACAAACAAAAATAGAATGTGTTGCGCAAGTAACACTACATTTCAATTTACAGATTTAGTAGAGCAAGTAAATATGGTCCTAACTTTTTTCTGGCTATTTCATTCTCTTAATGAAATTCAAGTAATACTATGCTTTTTTTCATTTGTATTTTCTCTTTCTTTTGGTTTAGTTTTATTTTTCCAAGACCTTGTTTTCAATTTTTGCCCAGTCACCCTTAGTAAAAAAATTTCTCCTGATAAAAATCAGCTAAAACGTAATCCAACTACAATCGATAGCATATAAACAATCAGATGATTTGACACTTTCTCTGAACAAGTCTGTAAAAAGGCCATTTGATGGCAGGCCTTTCCAGAAATTACATTTTCTGAGAAAAATTAGACCCAAGCTTGCTGGTAAATCTTGGAATGGTTTCGAATTTTTGTTACCTACATTTACTCGTAAAAACAGATCTTAAAAATGGCTCAGTGATAAACATGTCCATTCACCTCTCTGAGAGTCCCTCAAACAAGGACTCCTGTGGCTTCATAAGTTTGCGGATTATGTGCATTGAAGAACTGAAACTCAAGGTCAAAGTGAGGCCAAGTGCTAATGTGCGAAGAGCAGTGAGTTTTAAGTTGTTAAGGGCACCTTGAGAATTGAGAATGAAATAAAACACTGCAACAATGTCACTCTCAACATAAGCACAGATCATACAAACACTAATGTAGAACATATATATTGTGACAACTTGGTGCTTGTTGAGAATAATGATAAAAAGAAAATTACAAAATGTGTACAATAAATTGTACACTGTGAAATAGATAAAACGCCAAAAGGCAATTAAAGTATTCTGTAATTGGTTATCGGACATGAGGGAACAATACGGTACGATCACGCAAAGACCAAGCAAATACATGTTGGATGAAAACCAATCACTTCTAATAAACTTTGAAAGGTTAGTTGAAACGGTCCAGGTTCTCTTACACACAAACCTACTATACACGAAAAAACCAAAGATTTGAAAAACTGGCCACCAGGCAGTGACGAAGAACGATATCATAGCCCCTGGTGCTCTTCTTTCGGGACCCATGTCATTGGCAGCAATCTCCGTTGCATTCTGTTGTGGTAGATGAACATCCCAGAAATTTTTTTGCCGAATTCCTTCATTTTCATCAAATCGAAAAAAAGACCACCCCCCGCTTGATATACCTACAGGGAGTGCTACCAGAATGAGAAGGACATAACCAAGACCAACTAGTAAGTAGCAGATAACTCTTCGAAAGATCTTCGCGACAAGCAATGTAATTCTTACACCACGCATGTTGTTACTTATTATCAATTCATTATTAGTTCGAGCGTCATTCGTTATGCAGATTAGAGGTTGTAATTCACCTTCATTATCTGCACTTGTCCCGAGTTGGATATGATGTCCTCGACTCTCTTCAACTATTTCCTCGTTACCAAACTCCTGGTCAACTTGCGCCGCTGTCACACAACAGAGCTTCCTTTTTCGTCGGAGCCATTCCAATGTGATAATTGGACCCAAGAGAAACCAAAAATAAAGATTCCTCAAGTACCCTTTCATCTTATCGAGATCATGTGAGATAGGTGAAATCAGTCTAACGTGAACATCTGTTAGGTCTGCAGCTGAATATATAGAATATATAGAATATATAGAAGACGCATAATCACTCCTGTAAGTTGCATTTTGACAAAAGTCATTATAAACAACAGGGATCAATAGCTTCTCTGCCGTTTTTACGCTACAATTTCTCGCGAATTTCCAAGGATAGTAGGGAAATAATATCACCATAGAGTATCCAGCGCTCTGGGCTTTTCCTGCCAGCTCGCACATCGAACACGTTGTGTCATTTTCCTTCCCTATCGTGATGAGCGCAATTCTGCTGACTTGAACTCTTGCCTTTCCTACATCAACTAATGGTTGACATGAATTGGCCAGTTTTGAAACAACTGCCAAGCCACTGAAAGTCAGATCTCGTTTCCCTTCCGTTGTTAAAGCCTTCAGAAAAGATTCCAGTGAAGGAGCAGTTTCAAGTAAGGGAGATTTTAAACTGCAAGCCATGTTCCGGTACTTGGCCGTGGAGAACGATAAACTCTGAGTAATTAAACTCCTGTCCAGAGAATGATAAAGCAAAAGATCGAAAAAGTTACCAGGCGCGATATAGGCAACCCATACAGAAAACAGGAAAACTGCAAAGCATACAGAGCTGCTAATCACAATCCACTTCTTCGACATCTCTAAACGACTGAAGAATATCAAAACCCAGCTAGCTTGCAAGCTTGATGAAAGGCAGAAGAGTTGTGACTTTCACCGCTGACCGGATCAAACAAAATTTGAAAAACGATATTTAAACACGAAGGCGCGCTATATATGGAAGTCTTCCCCTTGAAGACGTAGGTTCATTTGTCACTCACCTTCGACGTGCGCGGGTGAAATTTAAAAAAAAAAGGCGGCCGATTTGAACACTCAAAAGGTTAGGTATACGAGAATTGCTGTGCCTTTCCTGTCTTTACTTGCCCTAGAATTGAACTCTTTTGGGAGCAGCAAAAGAAATTATTCTCTAGTAGCTCCAAAGGTGTAAGGTATCATCCAATGAATAATCCAATAATTATTCGTTTCTGCCTATCCCTTGCAGCAAAGTCACCGTCATGCTACGAAGAACTGCGTAACAGTAAAGTGTAGATACTTCCTAGCCAAAGATGTCTAAAGGATTACCGAAATGCTATCAGGCCTCAAAGGGGATTTAATGACAAAGTTTTAGAGGAACTTAAATCTCTCACAAATTCATATTTTGATGGTCAAAGATATGTTGTACTTTTATTCGATGAAATGAAAGTGCAGTCCAACCTTGTTCTAGACAAGGATACGGGAGAACTGATTGGATTTACCGATCGTGGTGATCTTGACTTGAACTTTGCAGTTTTGGACAAGACAGATGAGATTGCTACACATGCTTTGGCATTCATTGTTCGTGGTGTGTCCACTCAGCTGAAGTTCTGTTTGGCACACTTCTCAACAAATGGTGTGACTGCTATACAGTTGATGCCCATATTTTGGGAAGCAGTTTTTATTCTGGAAACATTTTGCAATTTGTGGGTTATTTGTACCACCTCTGATGGTGCCTCCCCGAACAGGTTTTATCGATTGCACAAGTCTATGGATGGAGATGCAGACACAGATGTATGCTATCGGACAATAAACCTGTATGCACCTCATCATTTTATTTATTTTATTTCTTATGCCCCACACTTAATCAAGACTACTCGGAACTGTTTGTATCATTCTGGCTCTGGTACCTGCACCAGATACATGTGGAATGATGGGCAATTTATTTTGTTTCAACACATTGCCCAGCTCTACTACCAGGACATTGACAATGGCCTCAAGTTATTACCAAAGCTCACATATGAGCATATTAATCTCAGCTTGTACTCTATCATGCGAGTCAATTTAGCAGCACAAGTCTTAAGTTCTTCAGTAGCTAAAGTGCTATGGACGTTTGGTCCCCCTGAAGCAGCAGGAAACTCAAAGTTGTGTGAGATGGTTGATAACTTCTTTGATTGTTTAAATGTCAGAAGTTTGACTGAATCTCAGAAGAAGAGAAAGCCCTTTCTTGCACCCTACAGATCTATTAATGATGAAAGGTACATTTATTTGAATATCACTCAACTTTAGGGCTTTTCGGAGGATCTTTGTTTTATTTCAAAAATTAAAATGTGTTAACCCTTTAACCCCTAATAGTGACTGGCATCCATTTTCTCCTTTTGATATCTCTGCATAAATCAAACACAAGGGTTATGAGAATATAGGAAAAGATCATCAAGTTAAAGATGTCTTGATTGGTAAATAAATTCTCTTCACCAGTATAATAGAAATATATGGAGAATGGTAGAAAGAATATGCTTGTTGATCTCAGGATTTAAGGGGTAATGAAAAAAAATGTAAAGAATTACATCAATGATGATGCCTTTTTTTAAATTTTTGTATAATTACATGAGTGATTATGATAATTCTAGTGTACTTTGTCCAATGCTGTACATTTGACCAAAGGGTAACATGCTGTTTTTTTTTCAATCTTTTCTTTTCATTATTTTTATTGATATTTACTAATATGTAATATTATACTAGAAAAATTATTCACCTCAGGGTCACTGATTATTCAAAATGTTTAACTTTATCTTCAGCAAATAATTGTGAATTGTCATCCCTTGCATTTTCTACTATTTTTACAACAATCATTGATAGTTCTATTTCTAAATGGTAGGTTCCAGTGGTTAACACGAGTTCTTGAATATCTGAGAAAGTGGAAGGACAGTACAGAGGGACGTTTGCACTAATTGTTTCTGCACATCTTTACTGCGCACGCAGGAGGAGGAACCTCACCAGTTGACTAAATTCGCTTAGTAGGTCCATTTAAACCATATTTGGCAGAGAACATTTCCCTTCAAAGCTCTAATGGCAGTGTAGAAAAAGATAAATTACATTTTTATCAAAATAAATATGCTAAAAACGGTCTCGTTTTCACAACTACTATACACCAAAATGACAAAAATTGTTATTATTCTTTTATATGCCTATTAATTAGCCCTCTTGGCCACGACCACATGATTATGCAGAATTCAAAAGAATATTTAACCTAAAACGAGACGAGGGCCAATTAACATTGACCCAAAAGAATAGCAAAATTGTCGCCATTTTGGAATAAAGTTTAGCAAACATAACTATGGGCAAAATTAGGAAAAATTGGACAATCTGTAGTATAAATAATGCAGTCTTTTCTTATTACTCGTGTCTTTCATTTTCTTTGCAACTTCTACTTATTTCCTTTCGTAGAGACTTGCTTTTCCTTTGTTTTGCCTTGATTTTATATTGTTGAACAATATCTTTAGCATAGGAGAATGACCTTACTCTGATATATAAGCTTAAAATGTTGTGCAAAACATCTTTTTGGACATGACTGTATGAATCACAGTCTGCTTCGGATACAATTAGTTGATAGTTGGCCAAGACATCACTGTCTGTAGTTGAGTTTTTGGTAATTCCAACAATGTCAATTCTCTGTAAACCAGCTTTTGAAGTTGATTGCCTGAAATATTCATCAGTCTTCAAAAAGATCTTAAAAGCTAGCAATGTAACTGTCCAGAGCCCCCCTCTGTTCAAGCTTGAAATCAGTTCCTGTTTCTGTGTGTTCAAGTTCATGCTATCCAGTTTTCCAGCCTTAAGGATGGTCATCGCTTGTTGGCTTTCAATAGAGTTAACTTTACAATATTTCTTGTGAAGTTTTGCAATACATAACCGCTCACATATTGTAGCCCAGCCTTTTGTTTGTTTGTCAATTCATGGATGGACTCATTGCTTACAGAAGATAACTTCTGTTTTTTTGAGTTTGCTATCATGTGTCTGCCACCTTGGTTGCCAACAATGTTGCTGCATTTCGTGTGAGTCCTTTGAAGTACTTGGTGGCATTCAATGCAACAGTTCCATAAAAATTAGAATAAAACTTTTCAATATCTTTCTTTCTTAGTGATTCATAGATTGTTTTGAGATTAAAGAATTCATCAGATCTTTCCTCTAATTCAAATATCAATACAGTCAGCTCATTCTTAATGCTTAAATTGAACACCTTCCTTTCTTTAATACTCTGTACAGCACTGTTCACCATCTCGGCGAGAAGGCTGGTTGTGAACAGTGTGGCGGACTCACTTTCAGTGTTCCCATGTTTTGCGGTCCTGTGTCTCTCATATCCAGCTTTGGTTTTGTAGCTTTTCCCACATTCACAAACGATATGATCATTCTGGGCCTAAAAAGGGGGATAGTAACGAATACATAGCATATAATAATGTAGAAAGTTCGGAGTTAGCAAAGTCTAGGCAAGAAATTGTTGTAGCAAAGGCTCAATTATAGGGAAACATCGTTCATGGTTTTGAGATCTTTATGGTCATTTTTCTTTGTTTTAGAATCCAATTTACTTTTTAAATAATTGATAAATGTACTGAGATCAAAATTCTGCAAAAAGCCTACACATTTCATGCTATTTTTACTGGCTGTATGAATGCAAAATACAAGAAAGTCGTGACTGTTTAAAGAAACATTTTGAACACTTTCGAGTGTATTTGACGATAATTTGAGTCAAAAATAAAATCTTCAACACTTACTAGGTTCACTGCTTCCGTGAAGTCATCTTGTATTCTCTCATCTTCTTCTAAAACATCCAAAATAGCTTCTAAATCATCACCAAACATGAACAGCGCGTCTGTCTCGTCCGCCATATTGCTTTATGATGTGCAGGGTCACGATCACGTGATGGACCCGTTCAACCTCAAAAGCGAAACAATAGACTGACCTTCTGAAGTTTGCCGGGTTTCATAACCAGTTCCCCTCTACTATGATCAGCACTTCCCTCCAAAATAGTGTAGGCGGTTTCATGCTGACGTCATTGTTTACATTTTTGCTCATTTGCATATGGCTTTGTGTAAAGAAGGAAGCATGTTAGATACAAATTGACTTCAGGCAGCTAAAGAGCTAGAAAACCTTAGTACATGGTGAAATTTTTAGCTCTTTGGGTGTAATATTCCAGAAGAAATAGTCATCAAAAACTGCAAAATTTCTGGGTGGCAAAAGCGCTAATGAGCTCCTACATTCTATGTAAAATTTTGAGTTTTTAAACCCATGTTGCACAAAAACTATTCAATGCATCAGGCTCGTATTCAATGGCCGAGTTAATCGTACTTTGACCTTTCGATATTCAGAACTGATTTATTTTTAGCTCCATCAGAAACTGAATTGCTTATGCTAATGAGGCAAATATTGTAAACAAGGATTCCCCTATACATTTCTTTGTATAATGACAATAAGGTACAATAGAAGCTATATTGTTTCACAATACACTGTATGCCCTAATTCTGAACTCCACTATGGAATATCTTGAGGGATTGATCAGCATTTTCTATGTCCTTCTTCCACTGCTTGTACCTGAGGTTGTGATCCTACTAGGAGAAAAAAAAGGAATTGGGTTGTAGTTTATTTCCTCCCAATAAAGATTATGCACAGATGCTATTTATAATAATTGTCATCGAGTCGCAAAGATTTCTGAGCCTATGAATCCAAAATGATGTCATCATTCAAGAGAATTGAATGAGCATCAACTGAAAAAAGGAGTCATTTCAACAGAAAATGGAAAAGCAACTGAAATAATACTTTGCCTTGAACCATCCTTGATCATCAATAAACTCATTCCAAGACCAAAGCTACATCATCTCTGAAAAGGAAAGCAAACAAGTAGTAGCCTTATATCGTGACACTTTAAGAGCTTCTGCAAACAACCTAGAAGCTGCCAAATACACACTAGGCAAGGCATACGGCAAAGCCTACAAGCATCGTCACTATTATATACATGTAACTACAAGTACTGTCTTGAATAAAATAGATGCAAATGTGAAAGGGACACTAATTTCAAATGAATTCAGTCTTGATAATAAGTTGTGATTGATCATGACCATAGATAGAATACAACAAAAACAGATTTATCAGTGAGGAAAACAATGTCAATGTGTTGTAAATTGTAAAGTGCACTCAATGCATGACATGACACGAGTGAATGATTTAGTACTTTTTTTGATCAACAAACACCAAAAGTCTTGTTTATGTTTGATGCCTTTAGATTATTAGATAACATGCTGGTAACAGAATAAATAAATTATTACAAAACTGAAGAGCACCACATAGTCATTGACATATGAACTTTTATACATACTTACCATGCCAGGTGTTAAATGAATTCTTGACGCCTCTTTGCACAAACCAATTTTTCAATGATCTCACACAGTCATGGGCCACCTCTGTTAAGTTGTATGCTAAAAGCAAGGGTATGTTTGATGTGTTATGGTTTTTAGTAAGACAGGAATCCCACATAACAGCCAAAATGGAGAAACAGCTATCACTTTATTAAAAATGCTGCAGGGGGGGGGGGCAGGGGGCAAAAATCACAAAGAGACTGATAAGATGATGGAAGTGGAAACATTTGGTTGGAATTTCTTACCTCATAGAAATAGCTGTCACTGTAGAATGCAGTCATGTCTGGCATCTGTTATCATACACTGAAAGAGTAATTAGAATAAAAAATGAATGGAAGGAAACTGAGCATTGAAGGTAACTTGAATGAAGGTACAAAATGACCTAGCACTGCATAAGGTGTTATTTCAAATTTTGCCCACTGCAAATAACTTCAACAACACTGAACACACATAACGAACAAGTAGATGGTTGCATGTCAACTTACATCCCCACTTGCAATATAGCCTTATGTAGCTTTAACTTCTGCCCTTGCACCAGCCATTGTCTTGTTGCACAATTCCTGAACTACAGACCTATATCCAAATCCCTGGTCTTTATATACTGCCAAACAAAATGATACGGCCCAATAAGCTGCAAGGTACAGTAAAAGCTAGATTTAAGTCATACACTAACTGATCATAGGGGTAAATCATGATATATATCTTGTTAACCAAGTGCGAGGGCCGTACAGGGAGAATATCGGCCTGAGGTCTTGACAGTATGGACTGAGTGCAGGGAGGTCCGTACAAGAAAAGACAGAGGGCCGATATTCTCCTAGCACAGTCCTGAGCAAGCTTAGTTATAAGAGATTTATTATATGACTGAAGAAAGCCTTTTCACAAGTGCAGGATCATTCAGGACAATGCCCGGTCCAATACTTAGAGAATATTGGACCGGCAATAGAGCATTTTGATTGGTTGATTTTAGATACTGGCCCTCTGGCTGCCTGAGTCTTGTAATAAAGTTTATTACAGACTTCACAACACTGCTGTTAAAACACAGGGAGGATTCACATCCTAGAAAAAGTAAAGATAGTGTACAACAGTGTATACGTTAAAAACCACATACTTGTGTCTATTGTTTTGTCCATCACACAGCCAATGCCAGCGGCCTCAGTAAAACCATGATACCGAGTTTCAGTAAGTCCAGTACATGTGAATGCAGGAACCATTCTGCAAATATATTTTTTTAGTATCACTCACCTGAGCATACAGATTTATTACAAGAAACAAAACATGGGAGAACAGAATGGAAAGCCATAATTTACATAATCAAAGAGGATATACTTGTAAATGTAAACTCATCATATATATATGTGACAAACTTTCCTGGGATATTTTTCTTCGATAATGCTTACTTGCAAAGTAGGTCATGTACATATTATACTCACCTAACATTGGCGTGGTACTTTGCAGGGTGTCCCAAAACTCCAGAACAGAGCCAAGTAACTGAGTCATTACACACAGGGAACTTCAATCTTACAAGCGTGCCCTTGACTTGAAAAAGTAGCTGAAGCCTATTTGTAATCTTCGCCACAAAATTCACAAAATGGATTCTCGGCCCTTCGAGCACATCAGTTTTGGTGATATATGAAGAGCTACTTTCCACAGCTGATGAACAAATCATTTCAAAATACGAGAGAAGTCTTTCCATTAAATCAGTATTTTGCGTGGTAAAAGTCTGTCTACCTATACCAAGATAATTTGGATATATCAACAAAGTTGAAATGGTAAATAGTCCATTTTACAGTTGTGTGCTTGGTTGCCAAGCCTTTGAATGGGAGTGAGGCTAGAGATGACCTTGTTATGATACAAACCTTGCTGCCTTTCAAATGTAAATCACATTGTTATCATGCTAACTAGATACAGGTCTCTATCACAACAAGGTCATCTTTAGCCTCACTCTGAATCAAAGGCTTGGCAACTAAGTACACAACTGTAAAATGGCCTATTGGCCACCGTAATCGTTACGGTGGCCAATTTACCATTTCAACTTTTTTGATATATCCAAATTATTTCGTTACTCCCACCGACGCAGCCCCAAACAGTTTCTTTCGAAACTATCAGCCTTTACCTATACCAAGAGCCGATTTAGCGTTGCTTATCCTCTGTTTGATAGCTTCCAAACGACTTTGCTGATCCTTCTTTACTTCAATTGTCAGACTGAAAATGGGTTTCGTTCCGCTGGATCTCGCCGTTCATTTGCACGTTTGTTGATTTTTGTACGTTTCTTTTTATCTGGAGGGGGAAAGCTGTCCAATTTCCGAGTGGAATCGTAGAATAACCTCAACAAAAGGTCTCACACTACGAGAAATTCTCTCAGACAACTCCGATCTTACGAAGCGAAGTAACGATTATTTCGTTCGCGTTACTGCTCGATCGGGCCTGGAATATATCGCATATTGGCGCATAAATTCACTGGAACACTACTTGCCACTGTACCGGTGAAATGAAGACTCACAATAGATAAAGATAGCCCCACGGATACCGAATAGCCTGTTGGGTAGGGGAGGCTCAAAATGGCGGGCGATTTGAATTTGACTGTAACAACGCAAGTTTTTTACAAGAAATGAGGAAATATTGTACTCCAAACAAAACTACTCACAGAAAAATAACTCTACTGATATTTTGTGACCGTTTCTGAGTATGTTTTATTGCTTTTGACAAGTATAACAAATACTAAGTGTTCGTTGCGGTTCTCCTCATCGTCCGCCATCTTTATTTTTTGGGGTGAATTCAAAATTAGGGGGAGGAGCTAATGCCCTTTTATAGCGCGCCTTCGTGTTTAAAAGGCTGACCGCGTCAGAACCAGCCACTTGAATTTCGGCCGATCACAGAATTCCCTCAAATTTTTACTGTCAAATATTTGATCTATTCCATTGGCAAAAAATGTGTTTATTTTGTTCGTAATGCCATTTTATCAATTTTTGGCAACGAGATGCGAGGATGGTCAAAAACAAAGAAAATTGTTTATTTCAGAGTTAACTTTCAGCGTTTCGCTGGAGGCTCTAAAAAACTTACGCATTCGCTCAAATAGCGTAAATCGGATATGCAGTACCCCTTTACATCTCTTCTGTTGATTTATAGCAAAATATGTAAATTCTGACCCATACAATTAAGCCAATTAAGAACTACGTTGTTTTGAAAATACCACACACAGCACTTTCCAAATTTGAGTGAGTGTGCTGTTGTTCCAAGTCGCTTTTCTTCAAAGTGTAACGGTATCTGTAGTCCTCACACTGCATGAAATGTCGAATTTAAGGGGGTGCCATGAAGCATTAAACATTGTGTATACCGAACGATATACTGACGTATGATGATTTTGTTGAATAAGGACTGTATACGGTTCAGGATATTTCTCTTTATTATCCATGTCTGTACTGAAAATTATACTTTCCTTACACAAAGTGTAAGGTTAATTATACAAGTAACTAAACATACTTGAAAAAAAATCTTAGCTGGATGTGTTTTGGCATGATATAATATCTTCTAGCCAACAGAAGTTACTTGTAGTGATGTAAATTATATATCATCACTATTCGTGTTTAGTACTAGGTCTGGCATACCGAAAACAACAAAAATATTTTTGGCAACTCGTCGTTTCGAGCTATAGGAGCTCGATGAACTTTACTAATTTTCAACGGCCAAAGTGCATGTGACTTAACTTATGCATAGTTATGGTTACTCCATTTCTCGCTCAAAATCAATATTTGAGGCAGCGCCTACTTTCAAAACTAGCACAGTCGTTTTGCTTAGGTGAGGATGTTCAAAAATTCATCCAACCTTGCCCCAAATTTAGAAATTACGAAGGTACAAATGAACATCTTCTTTGTGACATTACGTTTAACTGTCTCATGCGGGCTGAAACATGTTGATAAAATGCCATTAAGTTAGTCTTGACCGCTGTCTTACGCTGTAAAGAACTAAAATTGCTGTCACTTACACATCTAGAAACGCTCATTCAAAATATATATTTATGGAGAGAACTTCATGTCTTACCTGAGCTTGAAAACATCTACATGAGAATGGGTTGATTCAGTCATGTGTCACGCTCTTAACGTTGAGAACTGAGATTATGGATCCATTTTTCGCTACATCGCACGCAGTTATTTTAAAGGTATAGTGCAAGTATTATTAATTTTTATCTGCCGTCTTTTGATTTTGAATATCACCTCCAGGTTTCATCTTTTTTGCCATTTCCTTTTCGTTTTGTTTTTGCGTGTGTGTGTGTTTTTCCCTTCAGTTGGTGTTTCAATAATTGAGCTAATTTGAAATCATTTAATTTGCAAATATTTTGCGCAAGACGTCCAAAATATTTACTTTGCGACAAGGATAAGCGTTTTATAGAGAAGATTCGCACTGTTTACCTTAAGACTGATGGAATAGTGTTCGTTTTCAAGTGTTTTCAGGTCTATTTGTCTCTTTAAATTTAAGTGGCCTTTTTTTACTTGAAGACTTACATAGCTTAATCGATTGAGTCGGCGGAAGAATTTGCTGCTACGCTTCCATGTTTTCGCTATGATTGTCCTCTTATTTTTATATCTTTTTTGTTTTATCAACTAGTCTTTCTGCTACCAGAAAAGTAAAGCTCTATTCCTTGATATGTTCCAAAAAAAGTACTGGAAACCCCGCGGGCCGTGTACGCCGAACCAGTCTATACCAAAATGACGGGTCAAACAATGTTGTACATTCTTATTAAAGAGTTTAGACCTTTTCCTATTAGTTACAGTCACATTCCTCTCAGGATGTGGAAAGTTTAGTTATCAGTTATCTTTTTTCCTATTTCGGGAACGCATCGGGATCTCCAAAAATTTAAGCATCTCCTTAAGCAAGACTACGCTGAAAGTTTCAAGGTAGTTTCTTGTCGCGTGAGAGGTCAAACAAGCAGTACAAGACATAGCAAATAGGCTGCTTTAGACTAAGCTGGCCGGCAACGTTTCCAACATTTCACGTCTTTCCTGCTTCTCTTCTTCTACGTAAACTTCCTCTACCTCAACTTCCCGGCTTCCCTGTCTTCTTACGGCCGCTAGTCTCGAAAAAACACCACTGCACTTTAGTCGTCGTTAGCCAGTCCTTCCTTTCAAACATGCGGGAACTATCTGGGTTTCTTGCCCTTCTCATGTCTAATGCGAACACTGTTGTTGAAAGTCGAGCTCTACGGGATCATTTAGCGCAAACCTTCAACTGTGGTCAGCACAAGTGGAGTCATCTGGTTGACGAGCGGTAGTCAGTTTTGAGATACCTTTTAGCATCTCGTATTTTTTGACGAACATACAGGCACCATTGCCTTTCCATTCCTCCTTTCTTAGGAAGTTCAACAAGCGTTTCAAGTGTCTGAAAGCCCGCCGCGCCATCGGCAGCAGTGTTAATTAGGCCCTGCAGTGACTAACGCTGAGATACTTCTCGAATCTCTAATATTTTGAACATCGTGGACCTACTCAGAAGCTCGTTGACATTTTTCTATGCATAGTTAGTCGATGAACTAATACTCCAAGTACTGCTCAATTATTGTAGACCTAGTCATGGTCCTTACCGCGTTTGGCATCTCTATCTTGTTGCCATTATCTGGGACAAGTATCTTGATACCATAAAAAGCATCTTGATAAAACTACGGTCTATTTACAAACTCTACAAAGTGATCTACCTTTCCCATGTCAAGGCGGAAACGATGCTTTGTTGTGGTTTCAGAGGGGCCGAGTAAATTAGCATAAGAACGTGCCTGCTTGATCTCCCGCGTAAAGATTTATCCATAGGGCAGGTGAAGTTTTTTCAGCGTGTTTATAGGGCACCTACAGGTGTAAAGACTAAGAATCTGCCTCTTCGATTATTCATTGCATCTCATTTATCACTTTCACGGGTTTATTACGAATCAACTTAACGGCCTGCTCTCAGTTGGCTTGTTAGCTCAATTGGTAGAGCGCTGCACTAGTATCGCAAAGGTCAGTGGTTCGAGTCCCGTACAGGCCTGATTTTTTTCAGGTCTGATTTTCGCTACTGCATAAATAGCGCTATCATACTGCGAGGATCGCACATCATACGTATCTAATACCGCAGTTCAAAATATATGAACTTCATATATTCATTGCATCTCACTACATTTTCTGTCGCATGGTAGGGTAAATTTTATAATTAGTGTGAAATTGAAATGAAAAGAAGAACTTTCACTCCTGGCACTAACCATTTCTTTCGAAAACTTTAAAATAACTGCGTGCAATGTAGTCACTCAAGAATGGATCCGTGACCTCAGCTCTTAACGTTAAGAGCGTGACAGATGACTGAATCAACCCATTCTCGTGCAGATGTTCTCAAGCTCAGGTAAGACATGAAGTTCTCTTCATAAAAATATACTTTGAAATAGCGTTTCTAAATGTGTAAGTGACAGGAATTTGAGTATTTTAAAGCTTAAGATAGCGATCAAGACTAACTTAATGGCATTTTATCAACATGTTTCAGCCCGCATGAGACAGTTAAACGTAATGTCACACAGATGTTCATTTGTACCTTCGTAATTTCTAAATTTGGAACAAGTTTGGATGAATTTATGGACATCCTCACTCAAACAAAATGACCGTGCTAGTTTTGAAAGTAGGTGCTGCCTCAGATATTGAGCAAGAAGTGGAGTAACCACGAATATGCACAAGTGAAGTCATATGCATTTCGGCCGTTGAAAATTAGTAAAGTTCATCGAGCTCCTGGAGCTCGAAAAGACTAGTTGCTAAAAATGTCTTTGTTGTTTTCGGTACACCAGCCCCAGTACTAAACACGGATAGTGATGAGCACTACAGATACCGTTACACTTTGGAGAAAAGCGTCTTGGAACAACAGCACACTCACTCAAATTTGGAAAGTGTTGTTTGTGTGGTATTTTCAAAACAGCGTAGTTCTTAACTATTTGGTCAGAATTTACATATTTTGCTGTAAATCAACAGAAGAGATGTAAAATGGTACCGCATGTCCGATTTACGCTATTTGAGCGGATGCGTAAGTTTTTTAGAGCCACCAGCGAAACGCTGAAAATTAACTCTGAAATAAACAGATTTCTTTGTTTTTGACCACCCTCGCATCTCGTTGCCAAAAATTTGATAAAATAGCATTACAAACCAAATAAATACAATTCTTGCCGATGGAATAGATCAAGTATCTCACAGTAAAAATTTGAGGAAATTCTGTGGTCGGCCGAAATTCAAGTGATTGCCTCTTACTAGGACAGCCTCTTATGTGTCTTTTTATTTCGTTTTTTGATAACAAAAAAATAATTTTTTTGGACCGTAGAGGAGGTTCCATTGTGTTTTCAAAAACTGGTGGAGAACAAGCAACAAGTTAACATTGATGCAGTTTGTAATGGCATCGAAAAGTTCAGAGAAGAAAGCTTTAAAATGGTATTACACATAGTGCTCGAAAACTGCGTTTGCTTCAGTTGCTCGAGCTTTCCAAAGGAAACGCCCCATTTGAAATTTCGGCTTAGTTTTTCTTTTGTGTTTAAATTTTATGACTCTTACTCATGCACGACGTTTTAACTGATGAGCACATGTCATGGATGGCTTGGTGTTATGGCGTAAGAAGAGAAACATTTGCATCGCAAAATCAGCAGAGATACTGTGTATAATGATTTCAAACGCGTACAAAATATGCATACAGCGTCTGTAGTAGACCCACTCTAAAATATGTCGAACGTTTTCGGAACTGGTCGGTCTGCGAACCTTACGAGCTCTTTATGAGCAAACAATTATGAGGAGAGCGAACATTTATGGGTGAACCTTTCACCGAGAAACATGTTATATCAACTGAGCTATCTAAAGCTTATCAAGAGAAGCATAAACACAAATCTCATCGAATAAGTAGATATGATCGTGAACCGAGCAGATTACCAGTACGTTTGAAAAAAGCTCAACCAACAAAAGCAGAAAGGCTAGATAAATTGTCTATGTACGTATTCTCCCAAGTATACCCATGTTATCTACATTGTACTGTTAGGTAAATGCTAAAAAAACTATTAAATGAAAGGACGATTAAGTTTAACTGTCGTCAGGAAGAATTCTTCAAAGTATAAGGAAGATAAAATATCGTGGATCCACTCGATATTTAACATTGTGTTGTTGTAACAAACTGACGTGTTCTTGCAAGAGTGAGGCTCATGTGGCAAATTATTGCAACTATAAACTAAGTAAAAAAAATAAAACCTTGTCCTCCAACAATGTAGACAAAATGAGTTGTAATGAGTTTGTGCTTTTTGAAGTAACACACAGGGGGATCAGCTCGATCTGCAAATAATCTTGTACAAATAATGATTATTAGAAATCAGTTTTCTTCAAGTTTGTCTGGATTAGCCAGACAGGCGCTTTTAATGCAGTCAGAATTACCAACAGCATTAAATGTGTTTGGAACTGATTATCAAGTGGAATATGGTGTAAGCTATTCTGGCACTGTTCACCAAGAAACTGCTATGGAGGGATGTCAGTACTGTACCTCTTTACGAAGAGCCTTTGAGTCGCTCATATCTGAAAACTACACCAATTGCATACTAACAGTATGGAAACAGACAAATTGTGGGGTAATGGCACAAAATAGTATATTTCACAGGTTTATGATAACCACTCCAATAGCTCCATAAAATTAATAGTTTATCTGCTAATAAGTTTTGGTAGCGACTTTTTGTTTTCTTCTGGTGATAAGAAAAATAAGCAGTTGGTTTTCTTGCGCATGTTATGTGTCATCACCCGACACTTGGGGCTGTTTGTAATTAAAATCTCTCTCAGCCTGGAATCTTTTGTTAACCAAGAAAAAGAAAACATAAGAGGTCAGCCTATTTGGAAAATGACTCTCCATGCCCTATCCCTTTAAGCCTCATAATAATTGTTAATCAAGTCAAAACTCGAAACAAAATGGAAATAGTGTATAGTAATAAGTATTAAAATAGCCGATAATATAGGGCACTACCTCCCCGCACCCCACCCCAAAAAAGGGTGTTTTCATTCCTAAACAAATACTGCGTACAGCTCTCTGTATACATTTGTGAGAAACCTGCATCTTTGGCATACCAAGACAGAAAACAGTTACAGGATAAACCAATAATTTCGTAAAAAACTTAAGCAAATGCAGGCACTAAAAACAAAGTTTCTTGCCAACAGAAAGCCTGAGTGAACACAAATATGAATATGCGTCATTCGTTATTTGAGGAACTTGACCATTTCTTGATACGAGATAGCATGAGTCTAACGGTAAAAAGTTTGAAAGAGCTTTGGGCAAAGGAGTTTCTTCCCAACATACGAGAAGAGATCCGCAACGAAGTCGTTTCGCTCAAAGCTGGCCTTCAAGACCTCCGAAAAAGATTTGAAGAAATTGAAAAGTCCCAAGACTTCATTTCAAAGAAATACGATACAGTGATATCAACCATTAAGGACGTAAAAGAACACAATGACAGTCTAAAGGGTGATATTAGAGTGATAAAAGAAGACATTGGGAAGCTTGGAAACGATTATCTTAATGTTGAGATCCAGTTGGATGAGCTTGAGCAGTACGCACGAAGAGATTGCCTCGAAATAACTGGTATTCCGATCGTACCAAATGATAACCCAACATTGCTAGTAAAAGAAATGTCTGAGATTATGGGAGTGAACCTCAGCCCAAACGATATATCGATCGCTCACCGTTTGCCGCCCACGAAGAAAGTGAAAGATCGACTAATCGTAAAATTCACTCGAAGAGAGAAAAGAGACGAAATCTACAACAACAGGAAAAGATTAAAATCTAAGCGGACTAAAGACCTTCCGTCGGTGGTCTGCACGCCGGAATATGTGGCTGTAAGTCATAAAGCACTAATTCAAGTCAATGAAAGCCTGACGCCGTACAGAAAGCGAATACTGGGCAGAATTTTACAATTCAAGCGCGACCGTAACTACAAGTTTATCTGGACGGCCAACGGTAAAATAATGCTGAAGAAAACGGAGAGCTCAATTACGAAATGTTTTGTGACACATGAGGAATTCGAAGAATTCCTCGATCAGCTTGATTAACTATAGCTCAATTTAATGACCTCTATAAATGTATACTATTATGGATCTAGACATGGCTAATCATCAAGAAAACGTAAGTAGTTCTTTACCCTTTTATGGGTTAACTGATAAAGAATTTTATGCTATATATGGTTGGTAGCTGGCCGGATGGGCGCCATGATTATCTTGACTTCTACGATCTCCTCCCTAATCCAAATAAATTCGACGAATGCGACCCAGATTTAATGTTAAATACCCCTTGCTCAGAATATTATTCAGTCCGCAGTTTTAATAAAATGCTAACTAAAACAGACGCCAAATATTTTTCAATTCTTCACTGCAATATCAGGAGTCTTTCTAAAAACCTAAATTTATTTGAACTATTATACTCCATTGATACCAAAGTGGATGTTCTTGGAAACCAAATTGGGTGAGAATTCTGTTAGTAATGTAAATATCAACGACTATAATTTATTTCACACAGACTTTCCAACAAAGGCGGGTGGAGCCGCTCTGTATATAACAATCTTAAAGCAGATATTAAATTTGATGATAACACTAGTTGAATCATGCTGGGCAGAAATTGATGCTGGCAAAGGTAAAAGATTATAATACTTGTGATCTAGAACAGTTTTGCAACCAACTAAATGATATAATCAAATCAATTAATTCCGATAGGCATGAAATTTACATCTTTGGAGATATGATTATAAATTTCCTGAAATTTAATGAACACGTCCAAACTGAAGAATTCTTAGATATGCTCTATGCCAGCATCTTACCAATCATTACTAAACCTACCAGGCTTACTGATCATATAGCAACACTCATTGACCATATATATGCAAATTGTTTTAAAAATCTTACAGCAGGAATCCTGACAGTTTATTTAACAGATCATCTCCCCATTTTCTTCATAGTTAAAACCGAGCCTACACGGAACAATGATAATAATATATATTTTCGAGACTATTCTAAATTTAAGAAAGACCCATACTTGGATGATATAAATCAGATTGCTTGGCATGAAATTCTTAATCTCCAAAATAATTTAAATGAGAAGCTAAGGGAGACAATTAATATCCTGAATGAAATTGTTGACAAACATGCACCTATCAGGCTGGCTAGCCAAAGCAAACAAAAGCAAATTAATAAGCCATGGCTCACTAAGGCTATTTTAAAATCAGTAAAAAGGAAACAGAAAATGTACCGTACACATAACTTAAGCAATGACTCCCAAAAAAAATGGAATATAAACATTATGCAGCTATTCTTTCACATCTTAAGAATAAAAGTAAGACAGACTATTAAAGCATGCAATTCTCAAAGTACAATGATAATCTTAAACAAACTTGGAAACTTATCGGTACTCTTGTTAAAAGGAAAACTAGAGGTCAAACTTTCCCTACAAAAATTACTCATAATAACAGGACTTATTCACAAGAAAAGGACATTGCTGAATTATTCAATAATTTCTTTGTCAACATTGGGTCAACTTTAGCACAGAAAATTAAACCTGATCATACAGACCCTTTGCAATACATAGAATCTACACCATCAAACAGCTTCTACCTTGCTCCAGTAACCCTAGCACAAGTATTTACATTGTTTGCTGGGCTTAAAGAAAATAAGGCATCAGCATGCTCTCACTGTTCCTAATAAGCTTATCAAACTTGCAGTTGAACAGCTCTCTGCACCCTTCACTGAGATCTACAATGAGTCAATATCATCAGGGGAGTTTCCGGAAGCCTTTAAGATATCAAAAGTAACCCCAATATTTAAAAGCGGTAGTGTATCTGAGTTAGGTAATTATAGACCAATAGCAGTTATTTCTCCCTTCAGTAAAGTACTGGAAAGACTAGTATATGACCAGCTTGTGTCCTATTTAGAAAAAGAATGTCTACCTTTTAACTATCAATTTGGCTTTCGAAAGGGATATTCCATGGAATATGCAATTCTCGAAACTGTAGAGAACTTGAAGTCAGCAATTGACAGTCAACAAATTACATGTGGTATATTCTTAGACTTTTCTAAGGCCTTTGAAACAATTAACCATCATTAATTCTCTTAGGAAAATTATACAAATATGGGATCCGAGGAAATCTGCCCATGCATGGTTTTCGAGCTATATAACTAATCGTACGCAATATGTCAAAGTTGGTAATACAGAATCTAGCCTGAAAACTATTACATGCGGTGTATATACCCCAAGGCTCCACACTAGGTCCGTTGCTGTTTCTGTTGTATATTAACGATTTGCCTAGGTCTTTAGAGAAATTAACTTTTAGGATTTTTGCAGATGATACAAATATGTTTTATTCTTCAAAAGACCCTGAGCAGCTCCAATCAGTTATTGATGAAGAACTTAGAAAGGTCTTAAAATACTGTGCAGCAAATATGCTGTCAATTAATTTCAAGAAGACTAATTATATTATTTGGATATATCAACAAAGTTGAAATGGTAAATTGGCCACCGTAACGATTACAAAAGCTGACGTTTCGAGCGTTAGCCCTTCGTCGGAGTGAATAGAGGAATTGTGGGTTGTGTGTGCTCTTAAAGGCAGAAAATGGAGCTACGTTATTGGTGGGAACATGGCAACGAGAAAAACATGAATAAATTAGTGAAATGAAAAGCGTTCGTTGATCCCTGTGGGATTTAGACTGCCGGTTTGAAAGATGAGCTTTGTTCAAGATTTTTACGGCTTTCCATGCCACCTAAGTGCAAGGAAAGACCGCAGATTGCCATATGTTGCTTAGAATGATTAGGTAAATTAAAATGTCTGGCGACTGGTTTCGATGTGTCCTAGTCATTCCTTTCCATGTCTCAAAGGTGTTCTCGGAATCGGTCACCTAGTCTTCTGCCTGTTTCGCCGATGTATATCTTTTTGCAATAAGTGCAAGTTATGCAATAGATTACATTGCAGTAAATTACCATTTCAACTTTGTTGATATATCCAAATCATTTCGTTACTCCCACCGACGCAGCCCCAAACAGTTTCTTTCGAAACTATCAGCCTTTATTAATTATATGATTATTACTTCACTTAAAAAGAGAACAAATATCAGAATAACAGCTTGCAATATAGAACAAAAAATCTCAGATAAAATATTTGGGGGTTTTTATTGATGAACATTTAAAATGGGATGCTCATCTCCAGCACATAAACAATAAAATAACAAAAAACATCGGAATTCTATTGAAGCTTAGACATTATTTACCTGTGAGCACACTCAAACAACTGTACTATACTCTCATATATCCATATCTAACATATGGATTGATGTGCTGGGGAACTGCATACCAAACCAGGTTAAATAAAATCAAATTGAAGTCAAAACAACGGTATCCGCAGCATCTTCTTTGCTAGCAAAAGAGAAAGTTCTGCACCATATTTCACACTATTAGAAATCTTAAGATTAGAGAACATTTTTAAATTAAAAATTGGCTCTCTTGTGCATGATTCAATATCGAAAAAAGAATATACCTCCAGTCCTCTATGATCTAGCCCAACCAGCTTCAGCTGTCCATAATTACTCTATTAGGTATGCCACTAATCAAAACTTGTACAGACCATTCTCTAGAACCAATTATGGTCTAGCAAGATTTAGTGTGGTGGCATCACAGATCTGGCAAACGATACCTATTAAAATAAAGTGTCTCCCTGCCAAAAGCTTTAAAAAAGAATATAAACTCTTCCTACTTGGCAGGCAGACATCTTGAACAACTTTAACCTATCATAGAGCTCTATTTTACTTTTTGTTAACTATTTAGTATACGTGCTAGCTCCTTAAGTGTATTTAACTTTCACCCATCCGTAACTGCTCTGTGGTAGTGGCCAACTCGAAAGCTTGACTCCTTTGGCTACTACACACTCTTTCCACTGCTTTGTGTAAATTCATGTATAGTTAGAACTCTCTTCTTTTTTTTCTACTTTTTCTCTTTCTTGTTGTTGTATTTTTAGTAGAATAAGTGTGAATAAAAAAAAAAAAAAAAGAAAGAAAGAAAGAATGAAGGATAATTATTTGTCAGTCTTCGTCAGACTCGTTTAATAGAAGATGATGATAACACGTCACCTGACGCAAAACGATCGTTCTCAAACATCCCGCACGTGGTTTGCTCCTTGGAAGACACTCGTTTTATATAAAAGCCTCACAACCTCAGAGCACCTTCTCTGATTACTCTTCCGTAAAGGATGGCAAAGAGTTTTGCGTGACGCGTAATTGAACCCAAATTATTTTTCTCGAGGTTTCAGACACTAAGCGCTTGGTTATACAGTCATTGTTAACTAGGAAACAATGAGTGTCAGAGCATCCACAACAGTACATATTTATTTCTTGTAAACATTGCAGATGTACTTTGACCAATCGTACGTAACTTCACTGAGTCCGTCTACTTCATCAGTTTTTTTAGTTCCGATTTCGATAAAAAGAAAAGAGCTGTGTGTAACTACAGGCCTTTTCATTGTGTTTTCTAGAACTAGTGGAGAGTTAGCACCATATTGGCAAACCTGTAAATCGATCGCATTGAATAAATGTATCCAACTCGGGATACAACTTTGCCATCCTGTCAAAATTGTCTCGCGAACGGGTACACTTTGATTTATTCAGGGTCATGTTATTACTAATTAGCCATTGATCATCGTCTTTAGAGTAAGGGAAACATGAGGCGTAAAAATATCGTCTTTAAAAGCCTGTTTGATCTATGTTAGCCTGTAAAAGTCATGACCATTTTCTCTTCCATCGAGCGTGAGGCCAACTGCTTTCTAACATTCTTTAGGCGGATAATGACTGGAATCTCTGTTTGCTTCGCAGTTTTACTTTCTGAATAATTTTTTGTCAATCTCTGTCTGACTAGTTTAAGAGACTGGATGATTATAACAGAGGCGGATCCAGGAATTTTTGATAGGGGGGGTCCAAACTTTGGTTCAGAAAGGACTGTTGGACTCTTTTGAGGCAAATTACTTTACCCCCACACCCCCCCCCCCCCCCACCAGTCGCCTTTGCACGTTATAATTCCTTGGCCGCTTACCGTTTACTTGGATTCATTAAAAAAATCAGCCAGTTAAAAAGTGATATACGATCCTGTCTCAAAGTTGTAAGCGTCGGGTCTGATAGGGGGAGTCCAGACCCCCCGGACCCTCCCCCTGGATCCGCCACTGGATAAAACTTCACCTGAAGCAAAATGATCGTTCTCAAACATTCCGGCCGTGGTTTGCGGTTTGGAAGACGCTCAATTCTCACGACCTTAGCGCGCCCCTTCACTGATTACTTTTTTGAAAGCATCAACAACAGACCGAAACAAAGATCTCACCTTCGGTGGCTTGGCTTGGCTTGGTATTGTTAGCTAGTTTTGATTCGCATCAGGAAAAGCCGATCGAACTAGAGTCGTCAGCATTCAAATTATGCATCGGAAAAGCGGGATGAACTGCAGATAGGCGAACCTAAGTGTTCGCGATTGCGTGACGTCAGTTTTATAGATCTTTGTTTAGTTAATCTCCAGAAATCGTGCATGAAAATGATTCCGCACCCGGCAGCCGGTCAGACCATAATATTTTAATCGCATATCGTTGAAGCCAAAATGTTACTCTTAGACACAAAGATATTGCCAAGCAATTCGGCTCCGCAAAATTCTTGCGGTGTTTTAGGTTCCTAAATAAATAACCTCTAAACAAACGATACATTTGTTAACTAACTCAGAGTTCTTTCAGCAGAAAATAGTTTTCCACATAGGTCATGGAAACAAAAACCCCATTATTTCAAAGACTGGAAACTTGAAATGTAATTAATGTTTTTGCGCTTCTTGGTCACATCGACTGAAGTCAAAACTAAAACTTAGTAAGGTTGAGTGTGCAATCAATCAGGAGAATGATGCTGCAAAAATTACATAAAACACACAACTTTTAATTACGTAAAAGTAAACAAAAGATACACTTGTTGACTGAAAGAGTTCTTTTAGCTCTAAATGGTTTTCCACAAGTTGTTATCTAATCATTACATGACATCAGACGTAAAAATATAGGACATATTTCTAAATCACTAAGATTGACAGTCAAAAGCTAGTAAATTAAAATCAATATGAGGAAAAAAAACATAGGTTATTGCATCACATGTTTCTGTCACATTTCGACTGGTCTTGTAGCATGTTCTAGGAAAGCTACTCCGGAATAACTTTATAAATAAGCCATTTTCATGACTTTCATTTTCCCAGTTCAGTGAAATGATGAAGAATCTAAACAGCTTGTGCTACCAAAATGGTATTTGGTAAGAGGTCATCCATTGAAGAACTTGTAACACTGCAAGAATATATAATTCACGATATCTTAGAGTTTCTTGGCAATATCTTTGTGTGTAAGAATAACTGAATAAAATGACAATAGTCTGGCTGCCCTCAGAGTACGGAATCTTATTCAAGAACTATTGAATATTTAAAGATCTTTACAACTGATGTCACACAGTCACGAACACTCTGTCAGCGGTTCATTTGGCTTTCCCGATGGTTTTCCTCATGAAATCACAACTAGCTAACATTATCGTTGCGGAAGAACTGTTTGCATGCCTATAATTTTCGAGTTTACAAGATCAGGACTGTTTGAAACACAGCTAAGACAGGTCGACCAACATCCCAAAGAAACGCACTCTATGGCGTCAGCTTAAACTGAAGAATTCCTTGGAAGATGCTGTTGATCCGTTGATCCTGCGAAGACAACAACAGCTATGAGTATAAACTCAACATCTAATTTTTCCTCGATCGACTATGGGCTTTATCTGTACACCCAGCTCGCCACTGGGATCTCCGCCACTGGGATCTCCCTGGCGATTCTGTCGCCGATAGCAGTTATTAGTAACCTCCTGTTATTATTGACCATTCAAAAAGATCCTCTTAGATGCTTCCGTACACCAGCTTCGTATCTCATCATCGCTTTAGCTTTGGTTGATTTCACAACTGGCCTTGTTATCGAGCCTTTCTTTGTTGCTTATCGCCTGGCGAGTTTTTTGAAATGGTCACTGTATCCAAGCCAGTCATACTACAGTCTGTTCAGAATTGGAAGTTTTATTTCCATTGTAGGTCTCGGCTTGTCATTCTTGCTCGTTCTTGCCCTTATTTGGTCACAGTTCGTTGCCATAACTCACCCGCAACGTTACCGCTTTGCCATTACAAAGCGCAGGATCGTCGTATTTGTTGGTGTCTCGACGCTGTACTTGACAGGCTTTACTCTTCTACAATTCATTGGAGTCTCCCAAAGAGTCTTCCTTCAGATAGATCTCCATTTCCATGCCACAGTAATAACAATCCTGCTTTTCGTCGGTTCTGTCATACTTTTGAGGTCACTTCGTCAATTTGCCAAAGAATCTCGCCGAAATGAAAACGATGAAGGATTGAGACAACTTACGGTTGCCGCAACCTTGCTTCTATCAGCAATCCTTCTAGCTTGCACTCTTCCTTATATCATTACACGCCATATCTTGTTGTACACAGAACAGAAGACACCTCAAGCTATACAAGATTTATCTCTCCGCTGCCATAACAATTGTAGACGAATTGTTGTTTATCAAAGTAGCTTCTGACGCGTTCATTTACGCTTGGAGACTGCCATATTACATGAAGTCTCTGAAACAAGTGTTGACACGTGCTAGCCGGCAAATTGGAAATGAAGCCACTGAAATGGTAACCATGGAATGATCATAGCTTGGCCATAATGATATCACCAGACACAAGGTAATTTGTTGGTTGCACTAAACTAAAAAACCCCTGACTAATGAAAAATTACAGAAAGTAGAGCAAGTAAATATGGTTCCAGTCGATATTTTACCTCTGAGAAAGATAAGGATAGATCACTCAAAACGAAAATATTTTACGCTATTGCGCTAACCTTTTCGGTCAAACTTCAGGGTTCATTAGGAGATACCTTAAACTTCATATGAAATGCAAAAGAAGGGCGCTACGAAACCATATTAAAGTGCGAGATATTCCGGGCCATCATAACAGAAATCTTAAGAAAATCAGTGTAAACATTTTCCCCGTGATTTGATCAATCAAATAAAAATAGTAATGAGAGAGAAATGTTTACTGTCATTTGCAAGAATCGGAAGTCATTAGATCCCCTCAATACTGAAATCTTGTCTTGAAGGATCGACAACTATGGAAGGCCTAAACCCTCTGTATTTCCGAACCTGGCCGATACTTGTCAACCTCTTTAGTGATTTTTATTGATCAAAGTCATTAGGCCACAAAATTCCCCGAACTATCACAATTCCTCTAAATACAAAAACGCACAACTCCATTCAACTCAAAAGAACAAATGTGCTCTATTTTAATCACTGGAGCATTTGATATCACCGCTCGGCCAGAAATAATTCTTCATCCCAGAACATCATCACTACATAAAGATTTGCTGTTAAAATACGTATTGTTTGGGAAAATATTAGGCTAATCGATAAAAGATATACAGTTTTAAAACAAATCTTAATAATGTACGTTTTCCGTAAATAGTTAGGTAGACTATATTCCTTAATGTTGCGACTTTTCTTGTTTATACTTTTGTCTCGTAAACCTTTACATGAATTTGGTAAATTTATAAAATGTGAATTAATTTCCTACGGTTTTAATTTGCACATTTCTGTACAGTGACCAAATAAAACTACCCCTATGTTTACCAGTTCTTTGTCACGGTGAGTATAATTCAATCGAGCAACTATGTAATACACCTATCTGGTAGTTATCAATATTATAACAATTGTATAAAAAAGCTGAAACATATTAAGCTGTAAACTAAGAACATTGAGAAACTTCTATTTAGAAACATCAACTCTTATTCATCATTCTGCCCCTATAATTAAATAAGATACAAGCAACTATGCTTTTGTCCTATTTGTATTTTCTTTTTCTTTTGCTTGAGTTTAATTTTTTTTAAGACATTTTTTCCGTTCAGTTTGCACAGACACCCTTAGTAATCAAAATTTCTCCCTGTTAAAGATCATCTGAAATAAGATCCAAAGTACAATCGATAGCATAGAAACAATCAGATGATTGCACACTTTCTCTAAACGATTCTGTAAGAAGGCCCCCGCTTGATGGCAGTCCTTTCCGAAAATGACATTTTCTGACAAACACTAGACCCAAGCTTGCTGTTTAATCTTGGAACGGTTTTAAATTTTTGTCAAGCACATTTAATTGCGAAACTAGAACTTAAAGAAAGCTGAGAGATAAACATGTCAAGTCACCTCTCTGAGAGTCACTCAAACAAGGACTCCTGTGGCTTCATAAGTTTGCGGAGAAACGAAAACGAAATTTTTCGGTGAAGTGCGAACAGGGCCTTAGGTACATTTGCTACTTTTTTATAGTAATTTTCAACAGGATCCGTAGAAAAGAGGCATAACACCGCCCTAAAACTCGGTCAACTTCTATTTTAAAGAAAATCCAATTAGATATTGACCCATTATGAAAGTTTATTTTTAGCTCACTTTAATATGTCACGCTGATTGTGTAAAAACTAACATCGAAGAAACATGGCCAGAAATGCAATTTACCCAAAATAGTCGTGACTCACTTCTCTGACAATCCCTCAAACGCAGACTCCTGCGGCTTCATAAGTTTGCGGATAATATGCATGGAAGAACTGAAACTCAGAGTCAAAGTAAGGCCAAGTGCTACAGTGCGAAGAGCAGTGAGTTTTAAGTTGTTAAGGGCGCCTTGAGAATTGAGAATGAAATAAAACACTGCTACTATATCACTTTCAACATAGGCACAGATCATACATACACTGATGTAGAACACATACCTTGTGACAACTTTGTGCTTGTTGAGAATGATAATGAAAAGAATATTGCAAACTGTGCACATTAAATTGTACACTGTAAAATAGAAAGCACCTCCTAAAGCAAAGCTAGTTTGACCTTGGCTGAGAGAACAGTTTGGTACAACGAAGCTCAGAACGAGCAAATACATGTTGGATGAAAACCAATCACTTCTAATCAGTTTTGAGAAGTTTGTCGAAACGGTCCAAGTACTTTTACAGACAAGCTTACTGTACATAAAAAAGCAAAAGATTTGAAAGGCTGCCCACCATACCGTGAGAGCGAGTGGAATCTGAGATCGTCGGAATGTGGTTAGCGGATCGCTCACGGGGAGTATAAGTTCATCCAAAAAACTCTTTTGCACAACTTTTTCTTGCTCATCAAATCGAAAAAAAGACCATCCCCCACTTGATAGGCCTACAGGGAGCGCTGCCAGTGCAAGAATCACATAACCAAGACAAACAGTGAGGTAGCAAATACCTCTTTTGAACATCATCGCCAGGAACTCTATAATTCTACATCTATCAACGTTGTCATTTCTTGTCAAATCAGTGTTAGTGTCTGTTATAATGATCAAAGGTTGTGACTCATCTTCATTTCCCTCATCAGTGATGTCTTGTACGTTCTGTTCCCGACTCTCCCCAACTCTTGTAACTAACTGCCCTCTTTCCTCGTCGTCAGCTGCAGACTCCTCAGCGACTTGTTGAGATATGCCAGTCACGCAACAGAGTTTCTTCTTCCGCCTGAGCCATTCCAGTGTGATAAATGGACCGAAAAGAAACCAATAATAAAGTTTCTTTAGGTACTCTGCCATGTCACGGAGGTTTTCGGACTTGTCTCCTGTTATTATTATATTCACACTGGTTTTGTCCACAGCTTTAAATAAAACATCATAGTTCGTAATCATATCACTGCTGTGTGAATTAGTGTTATTGGAACAAGACTCAGCCGTCCCAAAGGGAATCAATATCTCCTCTTGAGTATGTAGTTTTGTTACATTTCCAAGTGGTCCATAATTTTCTTCTCCAAAATATATCACCACAGAGTACCCTGCGTTCTGTGCATTGAGTACTAGATTTATCCACGAACACACCGTCATGTTCTCAACACTGACGAGAGCGATTTTGGTGATTTGCATCTTCGCCTTGTTCACATCAACTAGAGGTTGACAGGCATTGGCCAGTGTGGAAAGCACTGCTAGGCCATTCAAACGAAGATCTTGGTGCTCATTAGATGCCGATGCTTGCAAAAACGATTGCAGCGAAGGGCGATGATCATCTTTATTTTCATACCATGGCGGTGAGAGATAGCAACTCACTTCCGGGACGCTTGAGAACGACAAAGTTATTTCGATTGGTGATGGACGGCTGAAATACAAAGGGCCACCATGTGGAAACCTATAAAATAGGCCAATAGTAAAGACGATAAAGCTGAAAGAACCGCCTATGATCAAGCATTTCGCTGACATCTTGACTTCCAACTCAAAAGTGACTTATTGAAAAGCAGACCTTGAAGGGGGATGATGCATCATGACTTACCGCTGACCGAAAATAATGAAGTATAACCGATTAGTAATTGAAGATTTATTAGAAACAAAGGTGTTAACCCCTTTAGTGCAGTGTTTTCATTAGGTATCAAATGCGAACAGAGTCAAATTGAACATTCTACATTTAATTGGCGAGTTTGCTTCGTGAAACAAGTCTTGTGCTCCTGGGAATATCGCTACTGAAATCAGTGGTTCAAACGCCCTCAAACTGACAAGAAAACTGACATGTGCATCACTACACCGAAAGTCCCCCAAACAAGCGAGAACTCCTGTGGCCTCGCAAGTTTAAAGGTTATGTGCGATGAAGACTTGAAAATCAAAGTCAGAATGAGGCTAAGTACTGCCGTACGAAAAGCAGTAAGTTCATGTAGGTAGGTAACTTCTAAATGAAATAAAACATTAGGACTTTGTGTGTGACTCTCAACATATATTGGCACAGATCAAGTGAACGGCAGTGTAAAGTTTAAACCATGTGATAAAAACTGTACTCATTGAGGATAATAGTAGGGAGGAAATTGTCCGCTTATTTTATTAAGATGACAAATCCCTAACATCAGTGTACATATTCTCCATAACCTTCTCTTCACATTTCCTTTACTTAAGATAAGGAGAACTCGTGTAACGATCAAAGCTTTGTAAGTTGGCAATCATTTCCTTTGTGCTCAGGATCTAAATGAAAGGTTCAGCAGAGCTACACTGTGAGGAGAAATCAGATCCAGGTCAGTGACTTAGGGTTTTTAAAAAGCATAAACAGCTTGAAAGACATGGTTTTCATTTTTGGAGTTTGGTGTGATTTTGTCTGATCTGTGAGATTCCTTTAAAACTTCAAGTGTCAAATTTAAGGACACAGCACAGGGGAAGGAAGCAACCAATAAGAAACTTTTGTTTGTTTTAGGTAACAATGCAATTTAAGGGTGAAACCAACTTCAGTCAAAGGATTAATTTCTTGTATAATTGTAAACTTTGTATTGTGACAGGTTTTGTCCATTGTCTGCTCACTATTTTGTTTCATTTTAATGACTGTATTAGGCGTAATTGCCAATACTATAAACTAGTTGCGATTTTGAGACGGCAATACCACATTATACTGACGGCTAGTTGTGAGTAAATATATTCCGTATTGGGCGGAGTCGCAAAGCGACTCCGCAATACGGAATATTCCCAATACGGAATATATTTTCTCCCAACTAGCGGTCAATATATATATCTGATTAACCAAGAGCAGGGCCGTACTGGGAGAATATCGGCCCGAGGTCTTGACAGTACGGACCGAGGGCCGATATTCTTCCAGTACGGTCCCGAGCAAGCTTGGCTAATAAGAGATTTATTTTACGACTGAAGTTCAAAGGGACACAAGTGCGGAATCATTCGGGACCATTCGGTACCATTCGGGACAATTCCCGGTCCAATACTGAGAGAATATTGACCGGCACTAGAGCTTTTTGATTGGTTGATTTTAGTTATTGGCCCTCTCACTGCCCGAGTCGTGTAATAAAATGTGGCATTGCCATCTTAAAATCCCAATTAGTTTTGTATCGCGATCCATCATTTATAACGATAAAGAAAACTGTAAAATAATCAACCCGCGCCTGATCGAAATATCAATTCTTTCTACCTGCGAAACGTATCCATGGTAATACTAATTTCACACACAAATAACTTTGTCGCGGGTAATTTGAAATTCCCTGCAAGTTTATAGTCTTTATTACCATAAAATGAGTTGACTGAAACCGAAAAGTGTTCAAAATTACACAGGGATGGAGTCCGGAGAGCCATTTGGTGATGAAATACCTAATTTTGATATTTGTGGGACTGGTTTTCAAGAGTTATTTAAGGACATCGATGTACTAGACGTGGATGCGAAAGCAGCGACAGTTCTTCGAAAGTTTTGTTTAATAATAACACTTTGAATTCTTGCCAGATTAACATTCATTTTCCAACTGGCAAGTGACTTTGTCACATTATTACAATGTTTATGACTGTAAAAGTCGAATTTTCAATAAATACTGTTGAACTTGAAGTGAAATATTTGTACAATCATTTGAATGCGGCGGTATTTTGTTTGTGTACGTCAGCAACCCAATTTACTGCTAGAACCAATCACAGGCCGCAAAAGTGAGACGGCAATACCACAAAATATTGACGGCTCGCGCATAGCCAAAACTATAAGAAGATTGCGATACTCGTGTTTAAGGATAACAAGTGCATCATAAGTAGTACTGACAACAACACAAATGAAAAAAGGTACAAGTATTTCTCAATGCCATGTAACCCTTTATACCCTAACAGCAGCATGCATATTCTCAATACTACTCTTTTCCACATTTCCTAAGGTGCTGACGAGAATTTGTTTAACAATAAAAGCTTCTTTAGTTGGTGACCAATTGCTTTACTCTTAAAATGCAGTGAAAATGTTCTTTGGCCAAAAGTTTTAGAAAACATAATCTTTCAGCTGTCGATCTACAGCCTTCCACGGATAAACATGAAATGTAAATGAGTGAAATGTATACAAAAAGCGATATAAAGGTGATAAGAAGAACAAAGTAAAAATATGGAAAGGGTGGCTATTGTTCAAAAAGAATGTTATACTGATTAGGGATCGGCTTAGAGTTATTGTCCGCATTCTTGATAGCAGAGGTGTGCCAAGCCTCCAGAGTTTTTCTAATACAAAGAGCCTTTGTCAATAACTCGAGAATGATTGAAATCAATGCGATGACCGAATGACCACGCATGTTTTGCTATGTTTGACCCATTAGCAGATGTCTTTACATTCCTGTGTTCTTTCTTGCGGGTTTCAAAGCAACGGCCCGTTTCACCTAAACAACACCAGTCACAATCGGCTTAATACTTGTGACCTAAATGTGTGATTCAGAGGTAAGTTTGTAATTAGATGCTAGTTACTCTTAGGGTTTAGTGCAACTCATTAAAAATTTAACTACCAACAATTAGTGTCGTTTTCTTGTATTTTTAACTGTAAGTTCTGCTAAAATTGTGATCTTAAGATTTAGTTGTGCAAAAATACTTGGCTATAAGACACACCCCAATTTCAGCAATAACTTTCCACCCAAAGACAGAATCTTCTTGAAAAAATCCATGTGCCTTATGAGTGAGGAACTGCTGTAATTATTCAATTTTGCAATATTTTTGTATTCAATGCCTGTATAACATTTTGATTTACAATTATCAAGAGGGATATCATATATCTTGGCTGTGCAGAGTACCTTAATTCATAAGAAACACTCAAGTATGAAAAGTGCTTTTTACAGTTTTGAGTCAGTGCACATACATGTAAGTTTCAATAATTACAGCCAGTTTTGAGATTAGCATACCAAGGAGGAAATTAGGAGGTGAAGCTATGTTATGTGAACAGTCTGATTGCATTAATACTTTCACTCCCAAGATCAAAACATCAATTGTCTGCACTGTTCTATATTGTTTATAATTTTGGTTTGGAGAATTTGGTGTCAAATCAAACACTATCCCTATTTTTGAATATCTTTTAACCCTCTGACCTCTGTGAGTGACTGGCTTCTAATTTCTCCTTACAGTATCACCCCCTGAATCACACATTAAGGTCAGGAGAATAAAGGAAATGATCAGTAACTACAAAAGCTCTTGATCATTCAAAAAATTCTCCTTATCAGCACTGTAGGAAATAAATAGAAAAAAGTATTGAGAATATACATGCTGATGTTGGGGGGTTAAGGGTTATTAGTATATACTAAAACAGTGGATAGCATTGAAGGCGCACTCTGATTGGCTAGTCAAACTCCGAATATCCTTTGCTATTTACCTCTGAGCAACTCGGGAAAAATGGCGTCCCGGTTTGCATCCGTGACAAGCAAAGAAATTGCTCAAATTAACAACGAAGCAGTATATTATCTCACTGTTTTAGTATATACTAAAACAGTGAGATTTGCGGCTTGGTAAATATCCACCACTAACCACCTCCACTTCGGTGAATAGTTGTTAAATATTGTAAGGAGAAATTTCTTTTTGTTCATTCCTGAGAGTGAAAGGTTTCACTGATGGTTCTTGCCTGTTTTTCATTTCATCATTTGAAAAGGGAGTCTTATCGCAGGTAGCTCAAGCTCGCAATAGAAGCCTCAGTAGATATGCAATCATGTTGGCATTGCACAAAGGCTGAAATATAAGGTTGTTCCTTTGCATTGCTTGAGTTTCTTGGGCTGGCGTAGAGTTGTTTAGCATGGTTTTAGTTCAGCAGCTTTGTCCTCAATACAATCCTTTTAGTCCAGATCTTTCAGGTAGAGAGCACAACCATTTATTCCCATACAAATCCTTGTATTTGGGTCATTGCACAACATCAATGCATATTTACAAAGGCTCACTTAGGTGGCTTGGGCTACCTGTAGTCTCACTTCCCTTAACAGAGTGACTTCTCACTTTTCAAATACAAATGTAATTCTTCACTCTCTCTATAAGTTGACCACAAAACTGCAGCCAGTCCACTGATAATCAACCCTCCACCTGCACACTCCAGCAGCTGCAGTGTTTGTCCTAAACATACAGTGGACAAAAGCGCACAAAATAATGATTGAAGTGGCCAGGAGCAGGTGACAAAGGTGGATGGTGCCTGCATGTTACACCACGAAAGCAGCAAATAACACATTGTTGAGGAGACCACAATTGCATACAGTAAGCAATAGAATGTTTCCTTTGTAAAACTTGTGAACTTTTCAGGCTGATTTGAATAAATTAATGAAGCAAATGCTAGATAAACTGTTGCAAAAAAGTAACTCCATGCTGTTACAGCCAAGGGTTGTTCCTTCCAAGTTGAGAAGGATTGATTAAATATATACTTCTTCTGAATAATGTAATACAAGGCTGTGCTGGAGGTTTTTACAAAGAGACAAATGCAACCAAGAAATTGAGTCCCAACTGAAGAATCTTGTAATAGCCAGGATTTTTCACTGGAAGTACTTTGTAGTTTTCCAAGCGTCATTGTCATAGCGCCACAAACTGCTAATAAAATTCCTAAAATTTTAGCCCGACCATAGCTTGTTGTTAGCTTTGGAGGTGGCTCCACTCCAGTCATTATTGCCAGGAAAGCACTCCAGACAGGCACTGCTGGCTGAAACATGGCAGCCATGTTAGCTGATGTTAAGTAAACACCAAGAAGGAAAAGAAGCTGAGGGACAAATGGTCCTGTGAAGCCAAGAACCATCAGCAAAGGTATGCTTCTACAAAGTAAAGGAAATTAAGAAAATTGGAACAATTGTTTCCTCTTAGAGGGGGCTGGAACAGCTTTAACCCTTTACACCCATAAATGACCGAAGATTGACAGGATTATTCTAATTCTTTTCTTGGAAAGATTTCCATTTAACCCCATACATAAATTATGCATTCCATTCCATAAAGACTAAATATAAAGGTTTTTTTGCAACACTTTATGCATAATTAATGTATGGGGTTACATGGAAATCTTGCCCTCTTTTTTTCTTTTTTTTTCTAGAAAAGCCATAAAAAATGGCTCATAACTTCAGCAATTTTATTTTTGTTGATTGTAAGCATAATATTCTGCTAAATTTTCATTATAATCTTACAATCATTGAAATAATTTTGAGCATCTGATGGGCTTCGTCTCATGTTGATGGAGATATAATTTAGAATATTTACTGCTGGATTAACAGTGATAAAGTAATGTTTCTAACCTGAAAGAGGGTATGCTCAATTTTCCTTCAACGAGGAAAGCAGCGCACATCATGACTGGAAAAGCTCCAGCATCGCGAAACAGGCAGAACACCAAAGGGTTGGCCTTAGTTTCCTTAGCGAACTTTGTCACGATAACGCCATACGCCCCAAATCCAAGCTGTGCTGTAACTAAGGCACAATAAACCTTCATCGACATCTTAAAATCTCCTTTACTCTTTAATCTGAGTGAGGAAAAGAGTGGTTAACGTTATTAGTCATTACATTACATTTCACCGTTGATCACCGGCGGCCATCTTTAATTTTATTTCCAGTCATGCTTCATGTAGAAAACACGGAATCATACCGCTTTACTCATTTAGGCACTTTTACACGGACCGGGGTGGGATGAGTAGAATCATGCAGCTCCCCTCCCTTGGATTTTCTTCTGTATTGTAGTCACATCAAGAAGGTTAAAAACAAAGAAATATGCACGTTAGGAATTAAAAAAGTGATCGTTGGTTGCATTAACGGGGTGTTTTTATAGGAAAATGTATGGACATTTTGCCGGGCCAAAAAATAGCGGTCGTAACAACAAGGTGGTCGTATTAACGAGGTGGTCGTAAGGCGGGGTTCCCCTCTATTTCTACGTGCGTGACAATCTTACTGAAAATAAATTTGTGTGACTCAGCCACCTGATACAGGTATACCATGGCTTTAGGGCAGACGTCATTTGAAGCATCAAAATTGTGCCTAATCTCTCTCTTTATCTATAATGCAGAGGTTTTCGCGTCAGAATCAAGGGCCATGGGAAGTTGCCCTATTTCAAGCGCAAATTTCACCGTAGCATTCCTTCACAACCCACCATACGTTAAAGCTAATACCACAAAATAGCACAGCCTGATCAGTGATTTTGTGCAAGCGGGATTAAGTCGCTGTTTTCGCCGCTACACCTGCAATATGAAGATGATGCACTGGAAGGAGGTTTTCTCTGAGGAAACATTGAGCTCCCTCACATTGGAGGATAAAACTGACATCGCAATTCGCCTTTGTCACGGCCCGCCATCTTGGATTACGTCATTGAATATTTTACATGAGGTCGAGGCCACGCGTGGTAAGTTCACAAACAAAATGGCGACTAGTAGCGATAGCGTTGAACTCGAATTTTGGCACAAAAATATAACAAAAATACCCAAAGTTACAAACTCTTTTGTTGAGGATTTTGCTGAGAAGAACCTACCGATCAAAGCCACTGTAACAAGAGGATATAAATTCTTTCACGAAGAATATATTCACGATATTGAAGGTGAGCCTCGTTGACCTCGTGGTAGCTTTCTTTGTTTGACTGTCTTTCCAATATTTTGTTTCTGTGCTCAGTGTTTTGAGTTTTAACTCTTTTTTCTCGGTTTTTAACAGTAAAACTTTGCAAGGAAGAGGATTCAGGAGTAGTGGCTCGGGCTAAATGCTTCAGAAGTATGAAAAAGAACGAAGATCCTCACAAGTTGTCTGTTGTGTTCGAGAGCTCCTCTATTGAGGCTAGCATCAACAAGTATATGTGTAGTTGTGCTGCTGGACAAGGTCTTTGCCATCATGTTCTTGGATTGCTCTATACTCTTGCCCATTTCCAGCTATTAGGCTTAAAAAGTGTCCCGCCAATGGTTTCTAAAACATCAAAGGCACAGGTAAAATTTAATAATAATAATAATAGATTTGATGATAAACAATAAGAAAAAACAGTCATTAATGTATAGAGATTTGACTGTATCTTAGCAATATTTTTCCTTAAAAACTCCTTTTAATCACACTGCTGTTTTTAAACATAACACAATAAGCAATTTTGAATTCATATAGTATATTTGTATATTATTTTTTTGCAGAGATGGCATATCCCCAGTCGTAAAGAGGGCATTAAAGCAAGGCCAGTGACAGATTTGATTATACAAAAGTCAAAGCCAAAAGATAAATTGCATGAACCTAAAAAGAAGAGAAAGGTGTGTGGTGTGGCAAGCACGATCTACAAACCCTTCCAGCAATCATTAAGTAGCCTTGACTTGACTAGTGTGCTGTCGCCACAGTTTGAAAATCTCAACAATCAACCTGGATTTATGAGAATATGGGAAGATGAACAAAGTGAGCCTCCAATTTTAGTAGACTCGGCCTTTGGAAAGGTGCCAAAAGGCTGTGTCATAAGCTATCAACAGCCATTGAAAGTTAAGAGCAATATTAACATACAGCTACCTGCATTCAACTTTCCATCTTTAAGCTATCCAGATACAGTGCTCAATGAAAAACAAGACCTTTTCTTCAGCTCCCTTGCAATATCAGGTCAACAGTCTATTGACTTTGAAATGGAGACAAGGGAACAGTCAACTACAACAGCATGGCATGAACTAAGGAAGTTTAGGCTTACAGCTTCAAATTTCAAAGATATATGCTCAAGAAGAAAAGACCATGAAATCCTTTCTACGCGTTTACTAAAGGGAAAAGTAATCCAAACTGCAGCCATGAAATATGGGATACAAAATGAGGGGGTAGCTGCTGATATGTACAAAACACAGTTTGGCAGAGACACTCACCTAGTAGGTTTTCTTATAAACCCATGTCTCCCACACCTAGGCTGTAGCCCAGACAGAAGAGTGTTTGACGACACTGAACAACATCCATGGGGCCTGATAGAAATAAAGTGCTCTCCAGCAAGTCATCTGGATAACCTTCAGTATTTAAAGTTTAATGAACGAAATGGGTCATATTCATTGAAGAAGACACACAAGTATTATTATCAATTTATGGGATGCCTTGGTTTAACAGGAAGTCAGTGGTGCGATTTCTTTGTTTACTGCAAGGACGAATTTCACTGTGAACGAGTATATTTTGATGAACTTCTCTTTTCTGAAATGCTGGACAAACTGAATTTATTTTTTTTTGATTATCACCTGAATACATGTGTTCAATAATTTATTGTATGTCTCTTATACAAAATAACTTCGTGCCTAAGTAACAAGCTAATTGTGTGTGACAAAGTTTGGTGGGAAGTGGAGTAAAGACATTTGAATCAGCATTCTTAAAATGTTAAAATATTACAAGTCAAACCTAATTAGACTCAGAACTTGTTCTAGTAATTATCATTACACAGCTGTTTGCAGAAATTATTGCCACAAATTTAAAAACATTGGGTTCATGATTGGTAATTTAATAGTTTTTGTATTTTTTCCAAAAATACAATACTTATGATAATTCAGTTTCATTTAAGCCTATATGTCTGTAATATATTGTAAGCGCCATAATTTTTACAAACAGCTGTACATATTTCATTGTTTATCATGCATTCAAATACTGTGACTAAGTTGGGTGTATTTCAAGCCATTTAATAGTTTTTTACTGTTATTAAACAGAACATTCTGTACAAACATGATAAATAAAAATACATGAATGACTTCAACAGGTTTTGTATTTAAACCCCAAAAGGGCATTTTTATAATATTTGGCAATAATGAAATTTGTGAATAAATGTAAAGTTATTAAATTCATAATTTTTTTTCCAAAAAGCTAGTTTGAAAGCTTGCATTGAATCTGTAAAACAAAAATAGTACTAACAATATAATTTTTACTGATTTTACTGTTTATTTTAATGCCTAACCAATATGCCATGTACATACGAAAAGGGTGCCCCTAGGGGATAGGGCCACCCTACTATTCACCCTTCCACATCACATGTTAACAGATGGCATAGTTCTTACCTAGGTTGGACCTAATACGTAGTGTACCCTCACTCAATGTCAACTAACTCTTAGTTGTTAAAAGTTGTTAGTACTATTTGTATTACAGATCCTTACATACTTTACTTTAAATGATGCTTACTCTTCCATCTATTTTACAACAATTGTATAAATATTTAGATATATTGCTTTTCATGCAACAAAGGCCCCTGGAAATTGGTAATAAGACATGCCACTGTCCATATTTGATTAATGCTGCCAGCTACTGTAAGAGGTATAACTTTATCAAAATAGTGAAACTCTTTCACCCTTCTTATGGCCCTTTCCACATGGACTCTTAAATTATGTATCTGTTTACTGGTTGAAAGTTCTTTCTTTGAAAATTGACCCTTACTTGACAAAAAGGCAGGCATTGCTACTCCACAACCTATTGGCTTTAATAGATCCTCTATAGTAAATCCTTTATCAGCCATTATTTGATCACCTGGCTCAAGTAAATTCAACAAACCTGATTGCTTAACAAGCTCCTTGTCAGAAATACTTCCTTCAAAAAGAGAACTTACATGAATAATTTCCCCAGATGGAGATATTACAACATTGCCTTTGTAAGTTGTGTGGCTCTTATATGATGAATAGCAATTGCTATTCAAAACCATACTAGATGGTGCTTGTACCTTTATCTCTGAGGCATCAATAATACCACGGCATTTAGGATGTAACAATTTAAAACACTTAGGCATATGTTTGTCAATTTTTGCCCGAGAGGGCCATATAGGAATGGTTCCCAAAACAAAATAGAGAAAGTTAACCCAAGAAATAAAAACTCTACTCACAGTTGAAATAGAAATATCAAATTCACTGGCTAGTTTCTCATTAAAAGTACCCAGCCTCAGCTTAGTAGTGCATAAATAAAACTGATCAAATAAGCTAAGTTTGCATGTCTTGAGAGTGTCTCTCATGTTACTTATATCTTTCCCACTTTTTGCTCGTGCTCTCTGTACTTGGGACCATGAAAACATACTTTCAGCTGTGGGTCTAAGGGCATTGAAGGTACTCACAAAAATAGCAAATGACGAAAAGCCAGTATGGAATCTAACGCGTTTGTCTGACATCCCTTTCAGTTGTCTGTAAAAAGATTGTTTTGAAAGCAGCTGTTCTAATTGTTCGATACGAGCTTGCGCTGCCTCAAGTAGCTCTTCTACAGGCTTTTCGGGTTCAGTAAATAAATAATCATGTAGGTTGACAGTAGGTGTTATGATTGTGGTGTCAGTAGTTACGGTGGAGTCCTCCATGTGGCTGCTAGTATCGATGACATTTTCGTCTACGCTTGAATCTTCGATGGGCCCAATTTCGACTGTGGGAATGTAGAAAATAACATGTTTAGAAATATTTAGGGCGGGCCTAAAGTACGATTTCATAAAAAATAAATACCTGTAGAGGAGATTGGCTGTATATTATCCACGACATCAATCTCGGTTGTGTTAGTACGTGTTGTGCATTCGCGTTTCGTTGGTGACTTTCGTTTCTTTGATAAAGTTGTCCATTCAAAAACGGATGGTACAGCACCATTAACGAGTACACTTTTTCCTGTTAGCGTTTTTTTTATATCTGTGGGTTTAAAATGATCAGAGCAAACTCTTGTACTGTTGGTTATCTGAAAGATATCGGAAAAAATATAAGGTTTGCTATATAAACAACGCTGAAACGACGCTAAACTGAACTATGATATATAAAAGGCCATTTACCTTGAAGGACCGGCCGACATCACGCTTAATTTTTATAATCCACTGTCTTCTTAAGTCTTTGTCTTTCGGGAATTGATGAAAGGTTATATTAGACTGCACTTTTGATCTATTGTTATTGCACTTAGGAACACAACAGTGATCTTTGTTCGGCATGATCGCTCGAGTGTTCAGTGTGTCAAGAACCACGCGTGACCTCGTTTTCATGCCAAAAAGCATTACGTCATTTTCAAGATGGCGATACCGTGACAAAGGCGAATTCCGATAACACCTTCGTTGTTTTCGTCGCTAACCGGAGAATTATCGAAGTCACGAGACTGGCGCGTCACGCTTGTTGCTATCGTAGAATCGCCTGGCCTTGCGTTAGTTATTGATTACTATGCCTGTAAGACGAGGATGGAGGAGATTATCACGTACACAATCCTGTCTGCTTGGCCTGTCTGCGCTATGATTTTACTCCTAGCTGGTATTTCAGGGATCTCTATATGGGCATTGGTGAGCGACCCGTCTTTATTTATCGCTTAGTGAGGGTTTTTTTTAAGGAATGGGGGGGGGGGGGGGGGAATCCGTTGCCACCTACAAAGTCTAAAGGAGGGACTATGGAAAATTGACTGCCAATTGACTGCCATTGAAGGGGGATCATTAGAATGTTTTGGAGCCCTAAGGGGAGATCAGGTAAGTTTTATTGTGACACAAGCAAAATCCTTTAACCCTCCCCCAGCCCTGTCAACAAATAATGTCTTGTCGCGAACTCTATACCGCTGTCACACTTCATTAACACTCACTTGAAATAGTTGTATGTCATTCTTGCAGAAAACCTGCAGGCTTTCATTTTTGAGAAAAATGATAAAAGAATAATTTTCTATGCGTGAAGTTGTGATATCCATCTCTTTAAATACTAATGATACTTTTCCTGGGTTGAAAACTAGCTCAAATCATCATCACTTCCCATCTTCCTTTGGGCGTGGATCAACAGAAAGATTCTGGTGGGCTCTTGTAACCATGACAACTGTTGGGTAAGATTGCTTTTGTTCAGAGTTCTTTTCGGCAAGAACGTAGGCGAGCTAGCTCTCTTTTCTCAAATATTGTCCTACTATTTCTAAGCTCTTCCTTTAAAGCTCTTCCTTTAAAGTTAATTAAAGGTTTCCTTCTGTTTATCTTTTAAACCCTAGGCTTCTATAATACTCTTCTCGCTCCTGGCGGATTCAAATATGGCTAGGTTTCAAACTCTCCGGTGGCCAATTTACATTAGCAACTCAGGTGATAAAACCATAATTATACAGTTTTTTTTGTCCGAGAGAGGCGCCTAAGGACCTTGAACCTAGATGATCGTTGGGAGTACAAAATTGCTTTGTTGCTCTACTACAATTCGACGCAAACAGTGACAATGAATATGTAGCTTGAACGACTTTCCTACATTTTTTAAGGTGGTTAATTGTAGTCTAGTTTGCATCCTTCTTCCTCTCTTATCCATGTTCCCTTTATCCGATGTTTCCTACATTTTTAAGGTGGTAAATTGTAATCTAGTTTACCCCCTTCGACCTCTCTTATCCATATTCCCTTTCGCTTCAAGTTTGTTCTCTGTTGGGAGTTTTTATCCGCCCTAGAATACATATATCTTATTAACCAAGCGCGAGGGCCGTACTGGGAGAATATCGGCCCGAGGTCATGACAGTACGGACCGAGCGCAGCGAGGTCCGTAGAAAAAAGACCGAGGGCCGATATTCTTCCAGTACGGTCCCGAGCAAGCTTGGTTAATAAGAGATTTATTACACGACTGAAGTTCAAAGGGACACAAGTGCGGTATCATTCGGGACCATTCGGGACAGTGCCCAGTCCAATACTGAGAGAATATTGACCGGCAATAGAGCATTTTGATAGGTTGATTTTAGCTATTGGCCCTCTGACTTCCCGAGTCGTGTAATAAATTGGCTTATAGCTTTCCCCAAAATTAATGGAACTTTTGAAAGACCAAATTACATGGTTTTCGTACCTGTAGCGCAACTGTGATCGTATTGTTTCAGGTACGGTGACAAAGTTCCTCGGACCATGTACGGTCGAATTTTCTCCGTTGTTTGGATTTTAACCGGCGTCTGTCTTATTTCCATTTTCACTGCTGCTATCACCAGCGCCATCACTGTTTCGTCTGTTGACTCAGGCTGTAAGAGTACTCAAGGAAAACGCGTGAGTAATTTTTTCTGACTTTGCTTCTCAAGATCGGTCGGTCGGTCAGTCAGTAGTTTTCAGCTGCTGTTTTCTTTATCACGTACACGTAGTGATTGGAGGGAAAACAACAGCTCATGATCCCTTGTGATTGGTCGGTTATATCCCGCGCCGCTTTCCAGATCAACGGCAACAACTTCAGCAGTCGCACTTTTAGGGTGGCCGATTTCAGTCAGCAGAAATCGTGTTTCTTCTTAAAAGTGTTTTTTCTTCTGGAGTGGTAAGGGGCACCGACAGAACTGCGGGGTGGGGGGAGGGTTGGGAGGGGAATAGGGTAACCAAATTGCACAAGTCCTTTGGCTGTCAGTTTTTTTCTCTGTTTAACTTTAAAAACAGAGTTGAGAATTTTATGTTTGGAGATAAGATGGTATCCATCTTAGATTGGCTGTCAAATGAATGCCATTTGGTGTTCGCGAAAGGCAATTGTATATTTTTCTTTCCCTTCGTAGCTCGCAGCGTTAAATGGATCGGATGCGGAAAGGGAGGCGAGACATCGAGGAGCTAATGTTACAAGTAAGAGTAGAATTTTTCCCATTCTATCGGAAAAACACGCCATAATTTTTCATCGGTATCTATTTCTGTGTACTGGACATGTTTGCCAAAACGATAAATCATGCGAAAATATATTCTCATTGTCACCAAACATCAGAGACAAAGCTGGTTTAATGACAATAAATTTTGATGCTAGGAAAGCGTTTTCTTGCGTTTGTTTACAGTCTTGTTATGGCTTAGAATCTTACTCAGACTGAGAGTAGTGTGGGAGAAGCACCGATGACCTGCCTGGGCTTGTCAGTTGTTTGCGTCCTCCCTCAGGACCCCGAATTAAAGAAATACCCAATATTTATTCTAAAATAAGCCGCCAAATGAAATAATTTTTTAAAACCTTAAACCAAGTTGCTTCGCATGTACGAACAAGAGACCTTAATGCGCTAAATGAAATGTACTCTCTTTGTATAACACAATAGTTAGTTTTAACCCTTCCAGGTTATAAATAATGACTGGTCCATTATTCATTTTGTATATTGCCTTTCTCAGCCTTTGAAACAGAAGTGAAGATGTTCGATGTGTTAACAGCAGGTGATGTTGACGGTGTCATGTTAGACAGATTCAAAGCTTACTTTTATCTCGATCAACTGAAAAATGACGATCTCAGAGTTGCCTTGCTTATCGACATTTCACTGCCATACGGCGTCTCGCTCGTAGATAGAGGTTTCCCTGAGCTCACAGGAAAGAATGGATGCCTGGCAGAATACTTTTTCTCTTCGTGTCATCGCTTGGATAGAACAATGAAACACTACATAATGCCGGTGAAGGTTAGTCGTAATAAGATGTCTATTGTTCGCCGTTTTATCTAGTCTTTTTAAGGTATCAGTCACTAGATTAACAAACGTTCTGAACCCTTTCAGCCCTTAGGTCCCCCCACGGAAACAGTTGGAGTCCTTTCGATCCATTTTAGAGCTCATGAGCAGCTGTTGATCACCTCTGTGTCTGTTTTTATTTTATTCCTGATCTTTGGTCTTTTGTGGGAATTTCTGTACCGAAGAAATCACTTCAGTCTTTTCAAGTCTTCTTCGAGTGAGTATCACTAGTACGCTCGCGCAAGTTCATGACCATAGAACACACCCTTTTTTCACAAGATCTTTTTTATCATCTTTCCCAGCCGCTTCAAATTAATTGTTAATTAATAAATAGGATCTGTTACTACTATCGTAATTATAATCATAAAAAATACATTTTTCTTGATTGTAATGGCTTTAAAACCTTCTGTTCAATTGTTCCACTTGTTCCCTTGCCAAGTACTGATCGAGCAGTTTGTTATCGGACAGTTCAATTCGACATTCAAAGTTAAAGTTTAACTCAACCAATAAAATTTTTTAAATTCAAAATTAAAATTTTCCCTTTCTTAACTTGGCTATTCTTCTTTTCTCGGGAATTTTAAATTTTATGATTAATTGGTAATAAGAATTCGTTTCCTCCAATTCGGTTTGTAATCGTCTTCGTAATAAACAAAAGAACTCCCGCTTATCAGTCGAACGATTATAGACCGAACTGGACTCCGCTCCGCCCTGTTTCTATTACTTATCAGTATTATTATTGAGATACAATGAAATATATGAAGTTCATATATTTTTTACTGCGGTATTAGATACATATGATGCACGATCCTCGCAGTAGATAGCGCTATTTGAGCAATAGCGAAAATCAGACCTGAAAAAAATCAGCCCTTTTTTTTTTTTTTTTTTTTTTTTTTTTTTTTTCAGGTCTGATTTTCGCTATTGCTCAAATAGCGCTATCTACTGCGAGGATCGTGCATCATATGTATCTAATACCGCAGTAAAAAATATATGAACTTCATATATTTCATTGTATCTCATTTATCACTTTCACGGGTTTATTACGAATCAACTTAACGGCCTGCTCCCAGTTGGCTTGTTAGCTCAATTGGTAGAGCGCTGCACTAGTATCGCAGAGGTCAGTGGTTCGAATCCCGCACAGGCCTGATTTTTTTCAGGTCTGATTTTGGCTTTTGCTCAAATAGCGCTATCTACTGCGAGGATCGTGCATCATAAGTATTATTATTGTTATTACTATAACTTTTATCAAATGAACTCGCTCCAGCATGAACTCTTCGTAGCGCAGCTGGTAGTAACACCCAACTAATATATATTGTTTCAGACCTGTTTTAACCACAATGATTTCATTTCAGTTATATCATGAAGATCAATAAACGTCCATCTTTTCTAATCTATCAGGTGGCAACAAAACCAATGGTTCACCACTCATCAATAAGGAACTTGCAGAGATTCAAGACGCCCTTGAAAAGCTTACTGCGCAGGTGCAAACGATTCAAGAGAACCTGTAGGGTGTGCGAGAAATGAGCAGTGAAAAACAAAAGACTGAGGACATTCAGATGGATTCAAATGCCTCTAAAATGTCCATCCTTGAAAACTGGCCATCAGATTAATTTCACTATCGTACCTCACACGTCTTAAACACATGTTTTGAAATTTTGAGGATTTTCTTTTAGAAATTGTAAAAAAAAACTTTCTATTGAATTTAATGTATCGAAAATGGTGAAAAAGGTATCGCCGTTTATGTCACAAAATAGTATTGACAGGAGATTTAATTTTGCATGAAACTAGGAGCTGTACACACTTTCTAGCTTACACGTCTTTTAAAACTGGATAAAAGCCTGTCCCATTTCGAGTTTTACAGCTCATTTTCCAGTTACTATTGTCTCTTACCAAACAATAACGCTCATTTTCGATCAAGACAAATAAAGAAGGCTCGGTTTAGAATTTTCCCTTCAACGCGGATTCCTATCAGCAATCCCTGCCTGCCACGATTCCTATGAGCAAAGACTCATTCAAAACTGCATAGAAGCCTGTCACATTTCGAGTTTCATAGCTCATTTTCCCGTTACTACTGTCTCTTAACAAACCATCATGCTCATTTTAGATCAAGGCAAATAAAGAAGGCTCAGTTCAGAATTTTCCCTTCAACGAATCCTATCAGCAAAGACGACTGCCCTTCTTAAATGGACATTAAATAGAGAGCTCTTCATTCAGCAAGTGTATCACGAGTCAGCCACGTGGACTGCAAGGGTTGATCAGCGCAGCAGCTATCCAGCCACGCCAATGCAGAGTCGGCAAACTGCAACCGGCCCTCGCGGTAATTCCTATACAAAAACGCGCCAAAAAGAACGACCGCAACCGAAACTGGCGCGAAAATTCCCAGCGCACCCTTCGTGTTCACACAAATGCACACGCTGAAAACCACCAGAACCAGCATAAGAAAAACTACGATAACCTGCCGAGAAGACGGAATATCGCGCAATCTAGCACGAAATGCGAAATTCGGTCTGACAAATGTGCAAACGGAGGCCATTTCTTCCACTGATCCTCGGTCGACTTCTTCCACTTCTTAATAAATCACTGTAAACATGCACCACATACAATTTTCGAAGGAGTAATAATATAATTGTCCCGCGTTTTAACTCGCAGTTTCTTAAAAACTCCATTAGCTATAGAGGCGCTATACTCTGGAACGCTGTCGCGAAACATTTCACAGACCAGTTTTCAGTTTTTTATCGCAGAGTAAAGAAGGACTCTTATTTTAAGGATCTCGATTTAGCGCACAGTCAGTCCAGTCACTACCCAGGAACTACCAAGGTTTGAAATGCTTTTAACTATTTTTATGTTTTAAACGCTGTAGTCAATTTACTTAGAGATAAATAATGTAAATCGTTTTTATTACTCTTACTGTATATTTTGTAGAGTGATTTTAAGGGACACTATTCTTATTGTTATTGTAATCATATTCACTCGACCTCACAAGCCCCCAGCTTTAGACTTCATCGTGTTTAAATAAAGGATATGATTGATTGATTGATTGATTGATTGATGACTGTTAAGATTGCTTGTAAAAGCCCATTTCCGAATTACCCTTGGCCTCATTTTGAAAACGAGTCCTGGTGCTCATTTTTTTCATATGATTATAACTTTTCATTCACATGCAAATTAAACTCATTTTCACAAGAATAGTTGAGCACCAGGCCTCGTTTTAAAAAGGAGGCCAAAAGTAATTCGGAAATTGGCTATTGTCAAAACAGAAATCGGCTCTTGTGTTCAAGGTAATGGGTCAGTTGTACTGAAAAATCACTTATTAACCGCCTCCTGGTTGGCTCAATTGGTTAGAGCGCCGGACTGTTGTGCGGGAGGTCGAGGGTTCGAGCTCCGGCCGGACCAACACTCAAGGTCTTAAAATAACTGAGGAGAATGTGCTACCTTTCTATCATATCAAGAAATGGACAGACATTCTAGTCTTCTCGGATAGGATGAATAAACCGTAGGTCCCATCTCCTGCATCTATTAATTAGTTAATCTGGTTAGGCAGGAGACGTTAAAAATCCCGGCCCACTCACTAGATTACTGTGATGTGGTCTTGCCTGTTTACTGGGAATTGGGGGGGAGGGGGCATCTTCAAATAAGTTTCCTTCGATTGATGTAAACTGCTGATGCAGTCCGGCCAAAATCCCCCGAAAAGTGTTGAGATGCGTGTTTGCTCCTAACCAAATGTTGATTTGCGCAGTATAAATATTAAATTATTATACTATTAATTATTAGACTAATGAAAAATTACAATAACTAGAGCAAGTAAATGTGGTTCCAGTCGATATTCTACCTCTGAGAGAGGACAGATCACTTCAAACGAAACCATTTACGCTATTGCGGTAACCTTCGACCTCAAACTTCACGGGGCATTAAGGAGATACCTTAAAATTCATGTGAAATGCAAAACTGGAAGGACGCTACGAAACCGTATTAAGTACGAAATATTCCGGGACATCAGAACAAAAATCTTAATAAATCACTGTAAACATCGTTTCCAGTGGTTTAATCATCGTGCAACTATGTGATGCACCTATCTGAAAGTTATCAATATTGTAAAAATTGCAGATAAAAAATATAACAATCTATCCTAATAATATCCTAAGATTCTAAGAGACAAAAAGCTATCTAAATTTCCAAGTTGGTAACAACTAGTCCTAAAATTTTTGTGTCCATTTCATTCTCTTAATGAAATTCAAGTAATACTATACTTTTTTGTTATTTGTATTTCCTTTTTCTTTCGCTTTAGTTTTTTGTTTTCATTACCTTTTTTTTTTTTTTCCATTTTTGCCTAGTCACCCTTAGTAAACAAAATTTCTCCTTGTTAAATATCGTCTAAAACAAGAACCAAAGTACAATCGATAGCATATAAACTATCAGATGACTTTACACTTTGCCTAAACAAGTCTGTAATAAAGCCTCTCGATGGCAGGCCTTTCCAAATATTACATTTTCAGAGAAAAATTGGACGTAAGTTCGCTGTTAAATCTCGGAACAGTTTCAAATTTTTGTCACGTGCATTGAATTGCAAACCAGATCTTGAAGAAAGCTTAGTGATAAACATTTCAATTCACCTCTCTGACAGTCCCTCAAACAAGGACTCCTGTGGATTCATAAGTCTGTGGATTATATGTATTGAAGAACTGAAACTCAAAGCCAAAGTGAGGCCAAGTGCTACAGTGCGAAGAGCAGTGAGTTTTAAGTTGTTAAGGGTGCCTTGAGAATTGAAAATGAAATAAAACACTGCTATATGTCACTTTCAACATAAGCACAGATCATACATACACTGATGTAGAAACATGCCTTGTGACAACTTGGTGCTTGTTGAGGATGATAATAAAAAGAAAATTGCAAACTGTGCACATTAAATTGTACACTATAAAGTACCAAAACTTAGCAAAGATGATTAAGACTTTGAGACTTTGACTTTGGTAAGTACGAGAGCAAAGAGGTACAGCGACGCACAAAAAGAGCAAATAAATGTTTGATGAAAACCAATCAATTCTAATTAGCTTTGGGAAGTTTGTCGCAACGGTCCAAGTACTTTTACAGACAAACCTGCTGTACATAAAAAAGCAAAAGATTTGAAAGGCCGCCCACCATACCGTGAGAGCGAGTAAAATCTGTAATACTCGGAAAATCTGAATTCTGGCTTGCGGATTGTTTACGTTGTGGCTCTCGGATATAAGATCATCGAAAAAATCTTTGACCTAACTCTTTCTTGTTCATCAAATCGAAAAAAAGGCCATCCCCCACTCCATAGACCTACAGAGAGCGTTGCCAGAGCGACAATTACATAACCAAGACAAACAGTGGGGTAACAAATACCTCTTTCGAACATCATCGCTGTGGACACTATAATTTTACATCTATCAACATTGACATTTATTGTAAAATCAATGTTAGTGTCTATTGTAATGATCAAAGGTTGAGTCATCTTCATTTTCTTCACCAGTGATGTCTTGTATATTCTGTTCCCAACTCTCCTCACTTTCCTCGTTGCTAACTGCGGACTCTTCAACGACTTGTTGTGATATGCTTCTTCTTCCGCTTGAGCTTCTTCTTCCGCTTGAGTCATACGAGTGTGATAACTGGACCCAAAAGAAACCAGTAATAAAGCCTCTTTAGGTATTCTGCCATGTGGTTGAGGTTGTCAGACTTCTTCTGTCATTAATACATTCACACTGGTTTTGTCTACAGCTTTAAGGAAATCATTATAGTTGTTAAGAACCAGATTGAACCTTGAATAGGTGTTATTGACACAATCCCCAGCAGGTCTAAAAAGGATCAATATCTCCCCTTGAGTCTGTGGTTTTGATGTATTTTCAACTGGAACAGGACTTTCTTCGTTAAAATATATCACCACTGATGTAACGATGTTAATTTATGTATGTTAAGTTCATTTATACAGTTTAACCTACGTCTGAGTTCCCGGATGTATTCGTTTCTTCACTTGATGTGCACTTGGCTTACAAGATCAAATGTGTTTAGAGACTCTGGTGCTTCATTGTCGGTCTTAGCGAACACGTTACACTGAGTACCCTGTGTTCTGCGCATTAAGTACCAGATTTCGCCACGAACATGCAGTTGTGTCCTTGTTAGAAATATATAAGAACGTGACAGTCATAAGCGCGTGACACTTGATTAGCGTTACGTTTTATATCAGCGGATGATGTTAGCAATGACGTAGATTGTATTTCCATAGAAATCTGATCGCAGGTGTATTCAATAGAAAGGGGTGAGAGCGACCGAGAAGAGATTCCAGAGATAGGGAGTGATTCTAGCTGTGAGCATTAAAAACTATTCAGCAAGACTGAGAGTGACTAGTGCTGATATCCGCGTTTTCAACATCCTCAACAATGACGAGAGCGATTTTTCTGATTTGCATTTTCGCCTTGTTTACATCAACTAAAGGTTGACAGGCATTGGCCAGTTTGGAAAGCACTGCTAGGCCACTCAAACGAAGATCTTAGTCTTCGTTGGTTGTCGATACTTGCAGAAACGATCGCAGCGAAGGACCAAAATCATCTTCATTGGTATACCATGTCGCTGAGAGATCGCAAACTTAACTTTCAACACTTGAGAACGACGAAGTTGCTCCGCTACGTTTTAAAGAGTAACCGCCGAATCCAAGATAGAAAGGACTTAAGTGACTTAAGTTAAAAGCTAACCTTAAAAGAGGGATACATCATAACGTACCGCTGACCAAAAATGATAAAGTACAGAAAGGTGTTAACCTCCTTACTGCAGTGTTTTCATCAATGAGGGGGACATTGGGGGGTTCTGAACACCGCAATACCGTAAAAAAATTCGCCAAATACCGCAATACCGCAAAAAAACCGCCAAATACCACAACACCTCAATACCGAGTCAAAACTCGATGTAACCCTGAAATCAGTACTCTGTACGTCACGTTAAGTGCAAATAACATAGAAATAACAATTAAGAGTTTGTTAATGAACGTTAAGCCAGGTAGTTTTTGATTTAGGTCATTTACACAAAATAAACAAAACGTGTAACATCCATTGACGTGTTGGTTAATAATTAACAAAAAGTAACCTACCCTTTGCCGATTGTGACACAAGGAATTGCAGTGAGAGCTCAATTTCATTGGAAAGAATATCCACCATTCTAGAAAACCGAGAGTCCTGGTTCTTCAATTACGTTTATGCATTCTGGTAGCTATTTTTGCAGGTTACAGTCTTCACGTCGGGTTTAGTATACTGTAAATATGTAAACAGTCTTACATTGGTATTATGCTTTCTCTATTGGTGGCCGTAACCGCGCAACTTCAATTCTGTTGTCCTTGTCCAGGTGTCGTTCTGGTTTTTGCACTGCACCTGTATCGCAGAGGTCATGGTTTCGAATCCCGTTAAAGCGTGAATCTCAGTTTCACAGCATTTAACTGAATAGCCACTTAGTTGTATGTATAACTACGGTGATCAATGATGTCTTCATTTCTGGAGGAAGTCTTGGGACTAGCCTATTCTAATCTTGCTACGGAAACCAAGATAACCGTTGGTCTGTTGACTAATGGGCTCGAACGTAGACTGGCGATAATTGCGTTATTTCTTCCCTTGATCACGACATGAAACGATTGTTGAAGCGAACAACTCTGCCAAATCGAGATCGGGCACCAAGGAGAAAGATTGCAGAACTTCCAATTTCTCCTTGAAGGAGTGAATTTCCTCCCTCAGCATCTTCCGCTTCAATCTCTTCATCGCTGCTGGAGTCGAACTCACCGGCCACTTCGTCGTCATTCTCTTTTTCGTTCAAAAGGAGCGTGATGTTTTCTTCAGGACCTTCAGCTTGTTCTGAAGCAAAGGTGGTTAAAGTTACGGGCTCGTCTGATGCCTCGTCTGATGCCACGGCCTTATCTGATTGAAATACAGCCTCGAACATATTTTTAACAATTTACCTTCATTTAGTCTTGCCTTTTCCTGATCGAGCAAATCGCAAGACCTCGATGAAGGCGCAGGCGGATTGTGACTTGAGTTTGTGTCCTTTATCACAATTTTAGGGCACTTACTGGAGAACACTGTCCTTATCGGGTAAATGATAACTGGAATAAAAGAGAAAGCAATACTGAGTTCTGAAAACAATGAAGATAGTATACGACTTGTTATAAGGCCATCTCGACCCTATCGTTGGCATTCACATGACATAAACTCATGGGTGATTTGCCATAAGGCATAATTAGCAAACCATATACTTACGTTGTAGTTTGTCGCAGCGGGTTAAAATTGGAGGTAACTCAAGTTCCAGTTGCTGGTCTGTCTCTATTGATATTCTCTCTGTTCTACCATCTTTCTTTGTTTCCCTTGTGAAAAACAGACACTGTATTTAACTTCTGCAAAAGCTTTGATCGGTAAGAGTTTGTAAATTATACATATTGATTAAGAAGCGGTGCTGTAAGAAGAGGGCAAACAATATTTTGAGGACTTTGCAGCAAAAAGAAGGGGAGCATATTTGAGGAATTACGTTCGCCTACCTATTAAGCTCCACACGGAGATTATCACCGAGACCTAAAGTCTTTGCGGTGCTTTTAATGCCAGCAAATTCACTGAAAGTAAAATACATAAATAGTCATGACTAATATAAGGACAAACGCTTTTAAATCTTTAAACCCACAGTTTGTGTCATTCAATTACGTGAGCACGTGCCTCTAGCGACCTCTCTAGCTTCTGATCGCCTGGCAGAGGCCTAATTGTCTATTTCGGAAACCCGAGTGGTAATATTAATAACTTACTTAATATGTAACACGTTAAGAGGTAATAATTCACGAATAGGATGAAAATAAGTACCGAAGAAATGTGCGTTCACATGGCCTTAGAAGTAAGAGACTAAAATAATTTACTAACACAAGCATATTGTAACACCATAAAATAGAAAATCTGTTCTTCTTGCCTTTATCGATCCTTCCATGGCATCTTAGAATTGCTGTACTTCCAGGGTCGGTTAGGTTTTAATATTAAGGTTACAACTTACCAAATACTCTCCCTGAACTTCACGAGTCTTTTTTCTTCCTTGTCTATCCGACATCTGAATTTGTTTTTCTTCCGAAAGTTTTCTCCGCCTTTCCCCTCTTCGTAAAATAATGCAACACAATCGATTACAACGAGTTCAGGAGGATCAGCCACTGCCATAGCCGAAGCGCGCGGGTTTATAGAAACGCTCTTTGACCCCGTGTCAAGACTTAATGTTAAATATTAAATGGTATTAAATGTTACGTCAGTAGAAGACCGCGCGACTGCGTATTGTAATTGGCTGATGAAACGTTAAAATGTCTAAAATTGTTGATCGATTAGTACTGTTCATAATCACTTACGATCACGTTTCAGATAATAACTCGCGTGACGGAAGATGTCTGACATTCTGTTTTAGCATGTTTCCGAAACAATCGCAGAGGATAAAAAGAGCTCGGAAACGTTGCAGGACTTAAACGATAATTTTTGATACCGCCCAAAATGCTTAAAAACCGCATCCCGCAGCTCCAGAAAATACCGCAATACCGCAATTCGAGATTAAAATTCCCGAAATACCGCACGAAAAATGGCCCGCAATACCGCAAACCCCAATGTCCCCCTCATCAATTATCAAATGTGAACAGAGTCAAATTAAATATTGAACATTCGATTTATCGAGTTTGCTTTGTCAAAAAAGTCTTGTACTACTAATAATATCGCTAATGAAATCAGTGATGCAAATGCCCTCAAAAACGAAGAAAACTGGCTGTAATACGTGCATCACTACACCGAAAGTCCCTCAAACGAGCGGGGACTCCCGTGGCCTTGCAAGTTTAAAGGTGATGTGCGATTCAGAGTCAGAATGAAGCTAAGTACTGCCGTACGAAAAGTAGTAAGTTCATGCTGGTTAGAGAACTTCCAAATGAAGTAAAACACTACGACTGTGTCACTTTCAACATATATTTGCACAGATCAAGTGAAAAGTAATGTAAAGTACAAACCCTGTGATAAATACTGTGCTTGTTGAGGATAATAGTACGCGAGAAATGGCGTGCTTATAATTATTATTTAGTAAGATGATAAATTAGCAACCATTAAGTAGAGTGACTATTTAACCCTTTACACCCTAACATCAGTGTCCATATTCTCCATACTCTTCTTTTTACATTTCCTTCGCTCACGATAAGGAGAATTCGTTTAACAATCAAAGCTTTGTAAGTTGGCAATCATTTCCTTCGTTCTCAGGATCTTGATTTAAAGCAGTACCAATGTAAGGAGAAATAAGATGCAAGCCACTCTTTGGGTTTTTAAAAGCAATTGTAAACCGGCTGAGAAACATGGTTTTCATTTAAAACCATTTGTAATTTTTTTGTGTAGTTTTGATTTCCTAATGCTTTTTAATCAGAGTTTGGTGTGATGTTGTCTGAACTGTGGGATTCATCCAAAGCTTCAAGTGCCAAAAGCAGGGACATAGTAATGGGAAAGGAAACAACCAATAAAGTGTTTTTTGCTTGTTTTGGGTAAAAATGGAATTTAAGGGTGAGACAAACTTCAGTCAAAGGCTAGGATCTCTTGTATAATTGTTAACTTTGTATTGACACAGGTTTAGTCTGTTGTCTGCTCACTATTTTGTTTTATTCTAATGTATTATGTGTAAATGCCAATACTCATGTTTAAGGATGAACAAGTGCATCATAAGTAGTCCTGACAACAATACAAATGAAAAGTTCTCAAAGCTACTTAACCCTTTATAACCTAACATCAGTATGCATATTCTCCATACTATTCTTTCTACATTTCTTATGGTGCTGACAAGGAGAATTTGTTTAACATTCAAAAGCTTCTTTTAGTTGGTAACCAATTGCTTTATTCTTGTGACCTAAATGTGTAATTCAGGGGTCACATTGTAAGGAGAAATTAGATGCTGGTCACTCTCTGGGGATAAGGGGTTCAGTGTAATACATTAAATAAGGGACCACTCAACTATTTAAAAATAACACAATAGTAGAAGGGGCATAAAAATCTTATTTGTAGGCAAATATTTCATTTACGCCTTCCCCCCATGTGGAATGAACTGAGTGTTGGCCAGTGCACCACATCTACTGAAGCTCGTTTACTGAGATGTGTCAGGAATTAAAATCGATAAAACACAAAGCTAGATGTGAATGGCTAGGAACAAAGGGCCATAGCTGCTTTAATTAATACCATAACTGTCTTCTAATCTTAATTGACAAAAGGTACAACATTTTCTTAGCCCAGTAAAAAGATGAGGACCGGCACTCAAAAACTACCAAAATCATCAGAATTCATCTGAATGATGATGCTCACTCCACCCAAAGGAAATGCAGCACCAGAACTGACAGGATAAAGAAGGAGAACTGTAGCTCTTGCAAAAACTTGAAGTTAACCCCCAACTAGCATGCCTGACTAATTATAATAACCAATGAACAAAAACACCCAAATTTCTAAATGATCCAAAGAGAAAGCTTAACTGACTCTAAAATCATAAAAGAACATTTAAATCATAACACCATGTTTCAAAATGAGGGCTGCTTCCCTTGCAAGTCAGCCCAGTCAAAACTGTAATCTTCTATACAATATTAACACTATGGGCCAAACTAGGGGAAGGCTGGTGCCCTGCAAGTCATACAGCCCTGTAAAAAATTTTAGCAAATAGGATTATAACAGTAGTCTTCTTAATGAAGCATTATAAAAACACTGTGTAAGCAGAGAGTAGACTGCTTCCCTTGCAAGCCAGCCCACTGTAAAGATCTTCCAAAATATAAATAACCACAGGTTTAAAACGCGAGACTGCTGCCCTTGCAAGTCAGTCCCTGACAAATTTATTCTTACAAATAACTTAGAGCTGCTGAGAAGTACTTTCCTTGAAAGTCTGCTCATCAACTCTGAGTTAATACTTGTACAGCAGTAAACTGCCCCACTGGATGCTGCCCTAGATAAGAACAACTATCTTAAATTATAGAAAAGAAAAGTCAGCCCCTAACAAAGAAAATTTTTATTATTTAAACCACATTGAACAACAAAACTAACAAAGTTTTCTTTAAAACGCATTGATTTCGTAATTTTTATCATGGTCATTGTCATCAACTAACTCAGAGCTGCCAGGAACTGCTGCCCTTGCAAGTCAGCTCATCTCTGAGTTAATACTTGTACGGCAGCAAACTCCCCCGCTGGACGCTACTTTAAACCTACTCAACTGAAATAAAAAAAAAGGAAATTTATATGAAAAAGGAGACTGCCACCCTTACAAGGCAGCTCATCAACACTGAGTTAGTACCTTAAACCTGGCTGAAAATAACTATCACGATAAGGAAAGCATTTCAGATGTATTTGAGAAATACATTAGACTTCCATTATTCAAAGGCTCTTATCTGAGCATCTGACATACATGTACCTGCATCAGCAGTAAAAAAAGCAGCACCTATCCTGACACTATGGCCCTTGTACCTAGAAGGGTCGAGGCCACAACATTCATTTTACCCTTTCACCTGGTGAGACAATGGATGAATGGCGCAAATGCACTAACTGTCCCAATTTTTGTAATGCCGCTGATCATGAAGGGGCTTATTTAATTTATCTCCATTATGCTGTCACGCAATCATAAGGGACTGCTCAACTATTCAAAAATAACACAATAGGGGGAAGGGCCTAAAAATCCTATTTACAGGCAAATATGATATTTATTAAGGTAGCTTCTGATGTATTTATTTACATCGTACTACAGGAAGTCCCTGAAACCAGTGTTGACTCTGGCTAGCCAGAATCAAAAGCTATAACAGTCAAAAGCTAACAATTGACAGTCAAAAGCTGACAATTTAAATCCAAACTAAGAAAAACATTGGTTATGATATAGAATATTTCTGTCATAACTGCCTTTGGTCTTGTGGCACTAGGAAACGATCCTGAAGAACTTCATAAAAGTGTAATTTTCAGATTTTTCATTTCCACAGTCAGTCAACAAAATGATGAAGAATCTAAACATTGCTACCATTTTTTACTAAGTTTACAAATCCTATGTATATTCTACCAAATTTATCTACACCAATTATTTGGTTGGTTGGTAAGTATTGCTAGAATAGAAAAGAACATGCACACAAAATTTGAACATACATGCAGTAAAAAAGGAAAACTTATAACACCCTGTTAGGACTAATTAGTTTTCCATGTTGTGATATAATCAATATAAGGTGTTAATCATTAAAATATACATTGAGATGCTTTGGTAAAATTATTAAGATTTAACATCCAAAGCTAACATATGAGAAATATATGTGCTGTTACATAGAATAGTTCTGTCACATTGCAACCTGTCTTATAAACTACATTTTCTAGGAAAACCTAGTTGAGGTAAGTTAATTATACTGAAATGTCTAATTTTCTCAATTATCATTTTCACAGTTCAGTACTTTATTTCTTAGCCCTCTTAGGAGCTTTTCTTCAACGAAGTTATGTCAATAAGTTTTTTACTTTCCACTCAACAGCTTCCCGAATATGTGGTCGATCTGACTAGCAAAAATGACGAAAAGAAGAGCGACGAAAAGGTCAACCTCGAGGTTAGAGTCTGTTGTTTATTTCTTAGCCCTGTTCTGATGGAGCTTTCCTCCAGCGAAGTTAAGCTCACTATTTTTTTTTTTTTACTCTTTACAGCTCCCTGAATATGTGGTCGATCTGACGATCAACAGGTAAAATACACAAAATTCATGCTTTTAACTATTTGCGTCGCATCGAGAGTTGTTGTAATGCATGCGTGAAGTATGATGGAATCGCCGATTATATATCGATAATTATATATCGATAAAATTATTATTCAAACTGTTCAAATCTAAATGGCAGAGTCGAAAAGCGACGTTTTTGTACCATTTAAAAAAACCACTGACTAGGTCACTTGACTCGGACTCGGATTTGACTCGGATCGACTCGGAGTTGACTCGGTGATCCGGCTAACTCGAGTCAAACTATTTTATTTTTGGTAAGAACAAGGCTCCAAACCAAATGAAGATCAGGTCGAACCTGGGCCACCCGTAATCCATTCCAGTTTTCATTTTCAGAACAGTTGTTTGAAAGTTTGTGCTGAAGACTTAAAAGTTTTTGATGCTGTAGTTGATGTTTTCCTGTTTTGCTTCGGTAGATTTGCTACTTTTTTTAAATAGTAATTTCAACAGGATCTGTAGAAACGAGGCATAACACCGCCCTAAAACTCGGTAAACTTCTATTTTAAAGAAAATCGAATTGGATTTAACTCATTATGAAAGTTTTTTTTCAGCTCACTTTAATATGTCACGTAGATTGTGTAAAAACTGATATCGAAGAAACATGGCCAGAAATGCAATTTACCCGAAATGGTCATGACTCACTTCTCTGACAGTCCCTCAAACACAGACTCCTGTGGCTTCATAAGTTTGCGGATAATGTGCATGGAAGAACTGAAACTCAGACTCAAAGTAAGGCCAAGTGCTACAGTGCGAAGAGCAGTGAGTTTTAAGTTGTTAAGGGCGCCTTGAGAATTGAGAATGAAATAAAACACTGCCACTATGTTACTTTCAACATAAGCACAGATCATACATACACTAATGTAGAACACATACCTTGTGACAACTTGGTGCTTGTTGAGGATAATAATAAAAAGAAAATTGCAAACTGTGCACATGAAATTGTACACTGTAAAATAGGAAAATCTATCAGAAAGGTCAGCAATTTGAATTTGGCCGAGAGAACAGTACGGTACAACGAAGCACAAAACGAGCAAGTATATGTTGGATGAAAACCAATCACTTCGAATCAGCTTTGTGAAGTTTGTCGAAACGGTCCAAGTACTTTTACAGACAAGCTTACTGTACATAAAAAAACAATAGATTTCAAAAACTGGCCACCATACCGCGAGAGCGAGTGAAATCTGTTGTGGCGAATGGAATAACAAATTTAGTCTGGTGCCGTTATAGGGTAGAAAATCATCCCAAAAATTATCTTGCCAAACTCTTTCTTGCTCATCAAATCGAAAAAAAGACCATCCCCCACTCGAAAGACCTACAGGGAGCGCTGCCAGAGCGAGAATCACATAACCAAGACAAACAGTGAGGTAGCGAATACCTTTTCCAAATATCCTCGTCATGGAAACTACAATTCTACATCTACCAACGTTGTCATTTCTTGTCGAAGCAGCGTTAGTGTCCATTATAATGATCAAAGGTTGTGATTCATCTTCATTTCCTTCACCAGTGATGTCGTGTATGTTCTGTTCCCGACTCTCCTCAGTTTCCGCGTTGCCAACTGTGGACTCCTCAACGACTTGTTGTGATATGCCAGTCACGCAACAGAATTTCTTCTTCCGTCTGAGCCATTCGAGTGTGATAACTGGACCCAAAAGAAACCAATAATAAAGTCTCCTTAGGTAATTTGCCATGTGCTTGAGGTTTTCAGACTCTTCTTCTACTGTTATTACTATATTCACACTTGTTTTGTCTACTTTCTCAAGGATATCATCTGCACAGTTAGTAGTAGAAGGTTTTTGTGAATTGGTGTTATTGTCACACCACCTAACAGATCTAAAGGGAATCAATATCTCCTCTTGAGTCTCTGGTTTTGTTACATTTCCAAGTAATCCATAATTGTCCTTCGGAAAATATATCACCACAGAATACCCTGCGTTCTGTGCATTAAGTACGAGATTTCTCCCTGAACATACCGTCATGTTCTCAACACTGACGAGAGCGATTTTGTTGATTTGCATTTTCGCCTTGTTTACATCAACTAGAGGTTGGCAGGCATTGGCCAGTTTGGAAAGCACTGCTAGGCCACTTAAACGAAGATCTTGGTCCTCGTTAGTTGACGATGCTTGCAGAAACGATTGCAGCGAAGGGGGATGGTCATCTTCATTTGCATCTTCTTCAAAGAAACGGCAAACCACTTCCGGGACACTTGAGAACGACAAAGTTGTTTCGCTATGTGAATATTGACGGTCGAGATAAATTGACACAGTCACAAAATATAGGCCAAAAATGAATACGATAAAGCAGAAAGAACCGCCAATGACCACGCATTTCGCTGACATCTTCACTTTCTAAGCAAAAGTGACTTTATTTGAAAGCTAACCTTGAATGGGGATGCATCATCATACCGCTGACCAAAAATAATGTAGTGCAACCGACCAGTTACTGAAGGTCTACAAGATAGAATGGTGTGTTAACCTCCTTATTGCAGTGTTCTCATCAAGTATCAAATGTAAACAGAGTCAAATTAAATATTTAACATTCAATTGATCGAATTTACTTCGTCAAACAAGTCTTGTACTACTGGGAATATCGCTATTGAAATCAGTGGTTCTTATGTGGTTCAAATGCTCTCAACAAAAAAAAGAATAGACTGTTAATTATGTACATCACTACACCAGAAGTCCCTCAAACAAGCGAGAACTCCCATGGCCTTGCAATTTCAAAGGTGATGTGCGATGAAGACTCCGACATCAGAGTCAGAATGAGGCTAAGTACTGCCGTACGAAAAGCAGTAAGTTCGTGTTGGCGAAAGAACTTCGTGAAAGAACTTCCAAATGAAGAAAAACACTGTGACTGTGTCTCTTTCAACATAGATCAAGTAAACAGCACTGTAAAGCACAAACCCTATGATGAAACTGAGCTCGTTGAAGATGACAGTAGGGAGGAAATGGTGTGCTTATAGTTTTTATTTAGTAAGATGATAAATGTAGTAACCTTTAAGTACAGTCTATTAACCCTTTACACCCTAACATCAGAGTCCATATTCTCCTTACTCTTCTCCTCACATTTCCTTTGCTAAAGATTAGGAGAATTCGTTTAACAATCAAAGCTTTGTGAGTTGGCAATCATTTCCTTGGTTTTCAGGATCTTAATGAAGGACTCAGCAGAATTATACTGAGGAGAAATCAGATCCAGGTCAGTAACTTAGGGTTTTTTAGGTAGCATAAACAGCTTGAAAGACATGGTTTTGATGTAAAATCATGATTTTTGCTTAGTTTTGACTTTCTTGCCTTTTTGTTGGAGATTGGTGTGATATTGTCTGATCTTTGGGATTCATTTAAAACTTCAAGTGTCAAATTCAGAGAAGGAACACAACACAGGGGGAAACAACCAATAAGAACATTTTGTTTGTTTTAGGTAACAATGCATTTTAAGGGTGAAACAAACTTCATTCAAAGGATTTCTTGTATAATTGTTTTAAACTTTGTATTGTGACAGGTTTTGTTTGTTGTCTGCTCACTATTTTGTTTCAATTCAATCCCTGTATTATGTGTAATTGCCATTACTCATGTTTATGGATAACAAGAGTACAAGTACATCATAAGTAGTCCTGACAATACAAATGAAAAAAGGTAAAATTATTTCCCAATGCCATGTAACCCTTTCATACCCTAACAGCAGTATGCATATTCTCAATACTATTCTTTCCCACATTTCCTAAGGTGCTGATGAGAATTTGTTTAAAGGGAAACTGAACCCTAAAAATGAACCATTTTTAAATTGCATCTTATAGTTCAAATAGCAATGTTCAAGGGTTTTTTCAGTCTTTGGGCCCAACTTCGTCTCGGAAAAATAGTTTAAAGTGGTATTTTGGCCTCGTAGTACGGCGGCTCAGAAAAGCAATATCACCGGTCATTTTAGCTCGCTCTTACGTCACTGGTGGGGAAGAAAGATAATAAACCCATACTCTTCCTACAGAAATTTGGTTTGGTTGTGGAGTTATCAAAGTTGCGTGACCAGTAATGGGGATTAACTATGAAAATGAAATGGTAACAGTTGTTTTTCTTGAGTTGGTTCCCCACCACAGACATCATAAACGACCGCTGCTGACCTATTTTGAGCCGACAGTCTTACAGCCCCAAAAGCGGGAAAAAGGCAACTTCAAATCAAATTTTCTGGTAAAAAAAACAAGAAATGAACGAAAATGAATATCGACACTTTATCTCACTCCTCTAAAGCTAACTAGAAATGAATGCAAACACTATATCAATTTTAGGGTTCAGTTCCCCTTTAACAATCATAAGCTTCTTTAGTTGGTGACCAATTGCTTTATTTTTGTGACCTAAATAAGTGATTCAGAAGTAATTTTGTAATTAGATGCTAGTCACTCGTAAGGGTTAGAGGGTTTAGTGCAACACATTAAAAACTTGATTACCAACAATTAGTGCCCTTTTCTTGTCTTTTTAACTGTAAGTTCTGCAAAAATTGTGATCTTAAGATTAAGTTGCGCAAAAATACTTGGCCATAAGACGCACTCCAAAGACAAAATCTTCTTGAAAAAAACCATGCGCCTTATAAACGAGAAACTATGGTAATTATTCAATTCTGCCACAGTTTTTTATTCAATGCACATATAACAGTTTGTTTTACAATCATCAAGAGGGATATCATATATCTTGGCTATGCAGAGCACCTTAATTCATAAGTAACATGCAAGTATAAATAGTACTTTTTACAGTTTTGAGACAGTTTACATACATGTAAGTTTCAATGACTACAGTCAATTTTGAGATTTGCATATCAAGGAGGAAATTAAGAGGTCAAGTTACATTATGTGAACAATTCGATTGCATTAACACTTTCAATCCCAAGATCAAAACATCAATTGTCTGCACTGTTCTATATTGTTTATAATTTTGGTTTGGAGAATTTGGTGTCAAATCAAACACTATCCCTATTTTTGAATATCTTTTAACCCTCTGACCTCTTCTAATTTCTCCTTACAGTATCACCCCCTGAATCACACATTAAAGTCAGGAGAATAAAGGAAATGACCAGTAACTACAAAAACTCTTGATTGTTCAAAATTCTCCTTATCAGCACTGTAGGAAATAAATAGAAAAAAGTATTGAGAATATACATGCTGATGTTGGGGGGTTAAGGGTTATTAGTATATACTAAAACAGTGGATAGCGTTGAAGGCGCACTCTGATTGGCTAGTCAAACTCCGAATAATTTTTTTTATCCTTTGCTATTTACCTCTGAGGAACTCGGGAAAAATGGCGTCCCGGTTTGCATCTGTGACAAGCAAAGAAATTGCTCAAATTAACGACAAAGCAGTATATTATCTCACTGTTTTAGTATAAACTAAAACAACTATTCACCTCAGTGTCCGTGGTTAGAGGTGGATATTTACCTTGCCGCTTCGCGGCTCGGTAAAATATCCACCACTAACCACCTCCACTTCGGTGAATAGTTGTTAAATATTGTAAGGAGAAATTTCTTTTTGTTTATTCCTGGGAGTGAAAGGTTTCACTGATGGTTCTTGCCTGTTTTTCATTACATCATTTGAAAAGGAAGTCTTATCCCAGGTAGCTCAAACTCGCAATAGAAGCCTCAGTAGATATGCAATCATGTTGGCATTGCACAAAGGCTGAAATATAAGGTTGTTCCTTTGCATTGCTTGAGTTTCTTGGGCTGGCGTAGAGCTGTTTAGCATGGTTTTAGTTCATCAGCTTTGTCCTCTACACAATCCTTTTAGTCGAGATCTTTCAGGTAGAGAGCACAACCATTTATTCCCCAACAAATCCTTGTATTTGGGTCATTGCACAACATCAATGCATATTTACAAAGGCACACTTAGGTGGCTTGGGTTACCTATAGTTTCACTTCCCTTAACAGAGTGACTTCTCACTTTTCAAATACAAATGTAATTCTTCACTCTCTCGATAAGTTGACCACAAAACTGCAGCCAGTCCACTGATAATCAACCCTCCACCTGCACACTCCAGCAGCTGCAGTGTTTGTCCTAAACATACAGTGGACAAAAGCGCACAAAATAATGATTGAAGTGGCCAGGAGCAGGTGACAAGGGTGGATGGTGCCTGCATGTTACACCACGAAAGCAGCAAATAACACATTGTTGAGGAGACCACAATTGCATACAGTAAGCAATAGAATGTTTCCTTTGTAAAACTTGTGAACTTTTCAGGCTGATTTGAATAAATTAATGAAGCAAATGCTAGATAAACTGTTGCAAAAAAGTAACTCCATGCTGTTACAGCCAAGGGTTGTTCCTTCCAAGTTGAGAAGGATTGATTAAATATATACTTCTTCTGAATAATGTAATACAAGGCTGTGCTGGAGGTTTTTACAAAGAGACAAATGCAACCAAGAAATTGAGTCCCAACAGAAGAATCTTGTAATAGCCAGGATTTTTCACTGGAAGTACTTTGTAGTTTTCCAAGCGTCATTGTCATAGCGCCACAAACTGCTAATAAAATTCCTAAAATTTTAGCCCGACCATAGCTTGTTGTTAGCTTTGGAGGTGGCTCCACTCCAGTCATTATTGCCAGGAAAGCACTCCAGACAGGCACTGCTGGCTGAAACATGGCAGCCATGTTAGCTGATGTTAAGTAAACACCAAGAAGGAAAAGAAGCTGAGGGACAAATGGTCCTGTGAAGCCAAGAACCATCAGCAAAGGTATGCTTCTACAAAGTAAAGGAAATTAAGAAAATTGGAACAATTGTTTCCTCTTAGAGGGGGCTGGAACAGCTTTAACCCTTTACACCCATAAATGACCGAAGATTGACAGGATTATTCTAATTCTTTTCTTGGAAAGATTTCCATTTAACCCCCTACCTAAATTATGCATTCCATTCCATAAAGACTAAATATAAAGGTTTTTTTGCAACACTTTATGCATAATTAATGTATGAGGTTACATGGAAATCTTGCCCTCTTTTTTTCTTTTTTTTTCTAGAAAAGCCATAAAAAATGGCTCATAACTTCAGCAATTTTATTTTTGTTGATTGTAAGCATAATATTCTGCTAAATTTTCATTATAATCTTACAATCATTGAAATAATTTTGAGCAACTGATGGGCTTCGTCTCATGTTGATGGAGATATAATTTAGAATATTTACTGCTGGATTAACAGTGATAAAGTAATGTTTCTAACCTGAGAGAGGGTATGCTCAATTTTCCTTCAACGAGAAAAGCAGCGCACACCATGACTGGAAAAGCTCCAGCATCGCGAAACAGGCAGAACACCAAAGGGTTGGCCTTAGTTTCCTTAGCGAACTTTGTCACGATAACGCCATACGCCCCAAATCCAAGCTGTGCTGTAACTAAGGCACAATAAACCTTCATTGACATCTTAAAATCTCCTTTACTCTTTAATCTGAGTGAGGAAAAGAGTGGTTAACGTTATTAGTCATTACATTACATTTCACCGTTGATCACCGGCGGCCATCTTTAATTTTATTTCCAGTCATGCTTCGTGTAGAAAACACGGAATCATACCGCTTTACTCATTTAGGCACTCTTACACGGACCGGGGTGGGATGAGTAGAATCATGCAGCTCCCCTCCCTTGGATTTTCTTCTGTATTGTAGTCACATCAAGAAGGTTAAAAACAAAGAAATATGCACGTTAGGAATTAAAAAAGTGATCGTTGGTCGCATTAACGGGGTGTTTTTATAGGAAATGTATGGACATTTTGCCGGGCCAAAAAATAGCGGTCGTAACAACAAGGTGGTCGTATTAATGAGGTGGTCGTAAGGCGGGGTTCCTCTCTATTTCTAAGTGCGTGACAATCTTACTGAAAATAAATTTGTGTGACTCAGCCACCTGATACAGGTATACCATGGCTTTAGGGCAGACGTCATTTAAAGCATCAAAATTGTGCCTAATCTCTCTCTTTATCTATAATGCAGAGGTTTTCGCGTCAAAATCAAGGGCCATTGGAAGTTGCCCTATTTCAAGCGCAAATTTCACCGTAGCATTCCTTCACAACCCACCATACGTTAAAGCTAATACCACAAAATGGCATGGCCTGATCAGTGATTTTGTGCAAGCGGGATTAAGTCGCTGTTTTCGCCGCTACACCTGCAATATGAAGATGATACACTGGAAGGAGGTTTTCTCTGAGGAAACATTGAGCTCCCTCACATTGGAGGAAAAAACTGACATCGCAATTCCGATAACACCTTCGTTGTTTTCGTCGCTAACCGGAGAATTATCGAAGTCACGAGACTGGCGCGTCACGCTTGTTGCTATCGTAAAATCGCCTGGCCTTGCGTTAGTTATTGATTACAATGCCTGTAAGACGAGGATGGAGGAGATTATCACGTACACAATCCTGTCTGCTTGGCCTGTCTGCGCTGTGATTTTACTCCTAGCTGGTATTTCAGGGATCTCTATATGGGCATTGGTGAGCGACCCGTCTTTATTTATCGCTTAGTGAGGGTTTTTTTTTAAGGGATGGGAGGGGGGGGGGGGGGGAATCCGTTGCCACCTACAAAGTTTAAAGGAGGGAATATGGAAAATTGACTGCCAATTGGCTGCCATTGAAGGGGGATCATTAGAATGTTCTGGAGCCCTAAGGGGAGATCAGGTAACTTTTATTGTGACACAAGCAAAATTCTTTAACCCCCCCAGCCCCGTCAACAAATAATGTCTTGTCGCGAACTCTATACCGCTGTCACACTTCATTAACACCCACTTGAAATAGCTGTATGTCATTCTAGCAGAAAACCTGCAGGCTTTCATTTTTGAGAAAAATGATAAAAGAATAATTTTCTATGCGTGAAGTTGTGATATCCATCTCTTTAAATACTAATGATACTTTTCCTGGGTAGGAAACTAGCTCAAATCATCATCACTTCCCATCTTCCTTTGGGCGTGGATCAACAGAAGGATTCTGGTGGGCTCTTGTAACCATGACAACTGTTGGGTAAGATTGCTTTTGTTCAGAGTTCTTTTCGGCAAGATCGTAGACGAGCTAGCTCTCTTTTCTCAAATATTGCCCTACTATTTCTAAGCTCTTCCTTTAAAGCTCTTCCTTTAAAGTTAATTAAAGGTTTCCTTCTGCTTATCTTTTAAACCCTAGGCTTCTATAATACTCTTCTCGCTCCTGGCGGATTCAAATATGGTTAGGTTTCAAACTCTCCGGTGGCCAATTTTCATTAGCAACTCAGGTGATAAAACCATAATTATACGGTTTTTTTTGTCCGAGAGAGGCGCCTAAGGACCTTGAACCTAGATGATCGTTGGGAGTACAAAATTGCTTTGTTGCTCTATTACAATTCGACACAAACAGTGACAATGAATATGTAGCTTGAACGATTTTCCTACATTTTTTAAGGTGGTTAATTGTAGTCTAGTTTGCATCCTTCTTCCTCTCTTATCCATGTTCCCTTTATCCGATGTTTCCTACATTTTTAAGGTGGTTAATTGTAGTCTAGTTTGCATCCTTCTTCCTCTCTTATCCATGTTCCCTTTATCCGATGTTTCCTACATTTTTAAGGTGGTTAATTGTAGTCTAGTTTGCATCCTTCTTCCTCTCTTATCCATGTTCCCTTTATCCGATGTTTCCTACATTTTTAAGGTGGTTAATTGTAGTCTAGTTTGCATCCTTCTTCCTCTCTTATCCATGTTCCCTTTATCCGATGTTTCCTACATTTTTAAGGTGGTTAATTGTAATCTAGTTTACCTCCTTCGACCTCTCTTATCTATATTCCCTTTCGCTTCAATATTGTTCTCTGTTGGGATTTTTTATCCGCCCTACAATACATATATCTTATTAACCAAGCGCGAGGGCCGTATTGGAAGAATATCGGCCCGAGGTCTTGACAGTAGGGACCGAGCGCAGCGAGGTCCGTAGAAAAAAGACCGAGGGCCGATATTCTTCCAGTACGGTCCCGAGCAAGCTTGGTTAATAAGAGATTTATTACACGACTGAAGTTCAAAGGGACACATGTGCGGTATCATTCGGGACCATTCGGGACAGTGCCCAGTCCAATACTGAGAGAATATTGACCGGCAATAGAGCATTTTGATAGGTTGATTTTAGTTATTGACCCTCTGACTTCCCGAGTCGTGTAATAAATTGGCTTATAGCTTTCCCCAAAATTAATGGAACTTTTGAAAGACCAAATTACATGGTTTTCGTACCTGTAGACCAACTTTGATCGTATTGTTTCAGGTACGGTGACAAAGTTCCTCGGACCATGTACGGTCGAATTTTCTCCGTTGTTTGGATTTTAACCGGCGTCTGTCTTATTTCCATTTTCACTGCTGCTATCACCAGCGCCATCACTGTTTCGTCTGTTGACTCAGGCTGTAAGAGTACTCAAGGAAAACGCGTGAGTAATTTTTTCTGGCTTTTGCTTCTCAAGACCGGTCGGTCGGTCAGTCGGTAGTTTTCAGCTGCTGTTTTCTTTACCACGTACACGTAGTGATTGGAGGGAAAACAACAGCTCATGATCCCTTGTGATTGGTCGGTTATATCCCGCGCCGCTTTCCAGATCAACGGCAACAACTTCAGCAGTCGCACTTTTAGGGTGGCCGATTTCAGTCAGCAGAAATCGTGTTTCTTCTTAAAAGTGTTTTTTCTTCTGGAGTGGTAAGGGGCACCGACAGAACTGCGGGGTGGGGGGAGGGTTGGGAGGGGAATAGGGTAACCAAATTGCACAAGTCCTTTGGCTGTCAGTTTTTTTCTCTGTTTAACTTTAAAAACAGAGTTGAGAATTTTATGTTTGGAGATAAGATGGTATCCATCTTAGATTGGCTGTCAAATTAATGCCATTTGGTGTTCACGAAAGGCAATTGTATATTTTTCTTTCCCTTCGTAGCTCGCAGCGTTAAATGGATCGGATGCGGAAAGGGAGGCGAGACATCGAGGAGCTAACGTTACAAGTAAGAGTAGAATTTTTCCCATTCTATCGGAAAAACACGCCATAATTTTCCATCGGTATCTATTTCTGTGTACTGGACATGTTTGCCAAAACGATAAATCATGCGAAAATGTATTCTCATTGTCACCAAACATCAGAGACAAAGCTGGTTTAATGACAATAAATTTTGATTCTAGGAAAGCGTTTTCTTGCGTTAGTTTACAGTCTTGTTATGGCTTAGAATCTTACTCAGACTGAGAGTAGTGTGGGAGAAGCACCGATGACCTGCCTGGGCTTGTCAGTTGTTTGCTTCCTCCTTCAGGACCCCGAATTAAAGAAATACCTAATATTTATTCTAAAATAAGCCGCGAAATGAAATAATTTTTAAAACCTTAAACCAAGTTGCTTCGCATGTACGAACAAGAGACCTTAATGCGCTAAATGAAATGTACTCTCTTTGTATAACACAATAGTTAGTTTTAACCCTTCCAGGTTATAAATAATGACTGGTCCATTATTCATTTTCTATATTGCCTTTCCCAGCCTTTGAAACAGAAGTGAAGATGTTCAATGTGTTAACAGCAGGTGATGTTGACGGTGTCATGTTAGACAGATTCAAAGCTTACTTTTATCTCGATCAACTGAAAAATGACGATCTCAGAGTTGCCTTGCTTATCGACATTTCACTGCCATACGGCGTCTCGCTCGTAGATAGAGGTTTCCCTGAGCTCACAGGAAAGAATGGATGCCTGGCAGAATACTTTGTCTCTTCGCGTCATCGCTTGGATAGAACAATGAAACACTACATAATGCCGGTGAAGGTAAGTCGTAATAAGATGTCCATTGTTCGCCGTTTTATCTAGTCTTTTTAAGGTATCTGTCACTAGATTAACAAACGTTCTGAACCCTTTCAGCCCTTAGGTCCCCCCACGGAAACAGTTGGAGTCCTTTCGATCCATTCTAGAGCCAATCAGCAGCTGTTGATCACCTCTGTGTGTGTTTTTATTTTATTCCTGATCTTTGGTCTTTTGTGGGAATTTCTGTACCGAAGAAATCACTTCAGTCTTTTCAAGTCTTCTTCGAGTGAGTATCACTAGTACGCTAGCGCAAGTTCATGACCATAGAACACACCCTTTTTTCACAAGATCTTTTTTATCATCTTTCCCAGCCGTTTCAAATTAACTGTTAATTAATAAATAGGATCTGTCACAACTATTATAATTATAATCATAAAAAATACATTTTTCTTGATTGTAATGGCTTTAAAACCTTCTGTTCAATTGTTCCACTTTTTCCCTTGCCAAGTTGTGATCGAGCAGTTTGTTATCGGACAGTTCAATTCGACATTCAAAGTTAAAGTTTAACTCAACCAATAACATTTTTTAAAATCAAAATTAACATTTTCCCTTTCTTAACTTGGCTATTCTTCTTTTCTCGGGAATTTTAAATTTTATGATTAATTGGTAATAAGAATTTGTTTCCTCCAATTCGGTTTGTAATCGTACTCGTAATAAACAAACGAACTCCCGCTTATCGGTCGAACGATTATAGACCGAACTGGACTCCGCTCCGCCCTGTTTCTATTACTTATCAGTATTATTATTGAGATACAATGAAATATATGAAGTTCATATATTTTGTACTGCGGTATTAGATACATATGATGCACGATCCTCGCAGTAGATAGCGCTATTTGAGCAATAGCGAAAATCAGACCTGAAAAAAATCAGCCCTTTTTTTTTTTTTTTTTTTTTTTTTCAGGTCTGATTTTCGCTATTGCTCAAATAGCGCTCTCTACTGCGAGGATCGTGCATCATATGTATCTAATACCGCAGTACAAAATATATGAACTTCATATATTTCATTGTATCTCATTTATCACTTTCACGGGTTTATTACGAATCAACTTAACCGCCTGCTCCCAGTTGGCATGTTAGCTCAATTGGTAGAGCGCTGCACTAGTATCGCAGAGGTCAGTGGTTCGAATCCCGTACAGGCCTGATTTTTTTCAGGTCTGATTCTCGCTTTTGCTCAAATAGCGCTATCTACTGCGAGGATCGTGCATCATAAGTATTATTATTGTTATTACTATAACTTTTATCAAATGAACTCGCTCCAGCATGAACTCTTCGTAGCGCAGCTGGTAGTAACACCCAACTAATATATATTGTTTCAGACCTGTTTTAACCACAATGATTTCATTTCAGTTATATCATGAAGATCAATAAACGTCCATCTTTTCTAATCTATCAGGTGGCAACAAAACCAATGGTTCACCACTCATCAATAAGGAACTTGCAGAGATTCAAGACGCCCTTGAAAAGCTTACTGCGCAGGTGCAAACGATTCAAGAGAACCTGTAGGGTGTGCGAGAAATGAGCAGTGAAAAACAAAAGACTGAGGACATTCAGATGGATTCAAATGCCTCTAAAATGTCCATCCTCGAAAACTGGCCATCAGATTAATTTCACTATCGTACCTCACACGTCTTAAACCCGTGTTTTGAAATTTAGAGGATTTTCTTATAGAAATTGTAAAAAAACTTTCAATTGAATTTAATGTATCGAAAATGGTGAAAAAGGTATCGCCGTTTATGTCACAAAATAGTATTGACAGGAGGGTTTAATTTTGCATGAAACTAGGAGCTGTACACACTTTCTAGCTTACACGTCTTTTAAAACTGGATAAAAGCCTGTCACATTTCGAGTTTTACAGCTCATTTTCCAGTTACTATTGTCTCTTATCAAACAATAACGCTCATTTTCGATCAAGACAAATAAAGGTTCGGTTTAGAATTTTCCCTTCAACGCGGATTCCTATCAGCAATCCCTGCCTGCCACGATTCCTATCAGCAAAGACTCATTCAAAACTGCATAGAAGCCTGTCACATTTCGAGTTTCATGGCTCATTTTCCCGTTACTACTGTCTCTTAACAAACCATCATGCTCATTTTAGATCAAGGCAAATAAAGAAGGCTCAGTTCAGAATTTTTCCCTTCAACGATTCCTATCAGCAAAGACGACTGCCCTTCTTAAATGGACATTAAATAGAGAGCTCTTCATTCAGCAAGTGTATCACGAGTCAGCCACGTGGACTGCACGGGTTGATCAGCGCAGCAGCTATCCAGCCACGCCAATGCAGAGTCGGCAAACTGCAACCGGCCCTCGCGGTAATTCCTATACAAAAACGCGCCAAAAAGAACGACCGCAACCGAAACTGGCGCGAAAATTCCCAGCGCACCCTTCGTGTTCACACAAATGCACACGCTGAAAACCACCAGAACCAGCATAAGAAAAACTACGATAACCTGCCGAGAAGACGGAATATCGCGCAATCTAGCACGAAATGCGAAATTCGGTCTGACAAATGTGCAAACGGAGGCCATTTCTTCCACTGATCCTCGGTCGACTTCTTCCACTGAGCTTTGCTCGTCAGCCATCAGAGGAACTTGTTCGCAGCTATTCGCTTCTAGCGCATCCTCGTCCGGACTCCTGTCGCTGCCGTATGTTGTGCGCATGACAGCACTCTTTTTCGGTTGAAGCTTAGGGTACCAGATAACCTATTTTACGAAACAAAGATTTACGTCATTTCTACTTTTAGCTCAACAGGAGAGTGTCTCGTGATGAACACACCGGTCAAATGTCTGCTCATGTGCACTCGTTGAAATGATTAGGTGGTGTGCTTCCAAAAACAAGTTATTTCACACGAATTACCAACAACTACTCAAGCCAGTAAGTCACGGTGTTTTGAAAGCGTAGAAATTTTATGGTAAAGTTCCAAAGAAAACGGAAAATCAGAATAAGCTTTGTGTTAAAAAAATTTTTAGTTTTCGTATTCGCTACTTTTGCTTTGTTTTGTTGTTTCTTTTTCTTTTTGTTTATTTAAGGCTTGTACCCATTTCTTTGTTTATTAAATGTTCTTTTTCTCTATATTGATTCACCTGGGTTTAATTCTTTTCCTCAGTAATATATGCATTTTCATTCTACATAATTACCTGTATTCCATTGATGAAAGCCATGGTACTTGAAAAATAGGTCATGACAACATATTGTGGTGGTAAAAGCAGAAGATAAGTTGCAAAGAAATCAGTGGTTTTACCAACAAGTGTAAGTACAACTGAGTATGTGGACTGACCATCTGTTGAACGAAGGCGCATATTCAAAATAACCTGGAATTAAACGATAAATCTCATTTTAAACATTGTGAAACTGTCATGTATGTATGACCCCTGAATCTCCATCTCACCCCACCCCCCTCCACTCCTAAGTTTGAATGACATGCACAAGACATCTGTACTGATGGATCTAGGGGAGGGACATGAGGGGCCTGGGCCCCCCTTATTTTGGATAAAAAATAAATGTAGAGGGAAGAAAAGCGGGCAGGTGAACACACACAAACAAAATTGCCCCCTTTGCTGAAGGTCTGGATTGTCATGTATGTATGGCCCCTTAACCTGACTCACCCCAACCCCCTCCTACACACCTCTCTCCTTAACCCCCTCTACTCCTTGGTTTGAATGACATGCACAAGACATCCACACTGATGGATCTAGGGGAGGGACATAAGGGGCCTAAGCCCTCCCTTATTTTGGGTAAAAAAATTAACCATAGGGGGAAGAAAAGCAGGCAGGTGAACAAACACAAACCAAATTGCTGCCCCCCCCTATTTGCTGAGGGTCTAGATTGCCATGTATGTATGGCCCTTCCCCCTTAACCTCTGTCTCACCTCACCCCCCCTCCTACACACTCCCCTCCTTAACCCCTCTTCACTCCTAAGTTTGAACGACATGCCCAAGGCATCTGCAATGATGGATCTAGGGAAGGGACATGGGAGGCCTAGCCCTCCCCCCCCCCCAACCTTATTTTAGGTAAAAAAAAAATAATAAACATAGGGGGAAGAAAAGCGGGCAGGTGAACACATGCATACAAAATCACCCCCACCCTCCTTAGCTGAAGGTCTGGATCCACCACTGATCTGCAATGGGAGGTGTATCATGTAAATGAGAGTGAAAATGCATGAAAAAACAATGTGTGTATTCCCTGCTTTTCACGGTTGATTTCTGCTATTTCTTGCCTATCCTCTTCAATCCTCCCTAGGATTTCCTTAGCAGCTGCTGGTAATTAAGACTAATTTTCAGAGCAATAAAAGTTGAGCTTTGATTGCTGCAACAGATTAGATAACATTTACTGCTTACTAGACCACCATCAAGTAACAACCATTTTTAGAGAGAAACACTTCATGTGCAATTTGTCCCAGTGCCTTGGTTTGACAGGAATGGTTTGAATTTTTTTACAAGTTTCAGCATGCCAAGGCAGCCTCACAAGGAAGAACCTAAGATGCGAATACAATAAATTTATGGCTCTGATTTGGGGTGGAATAAAATAAAAAGGGAGAAGTGAGCACAAGATAAAGTGTAATGAAGCCGATTGCCAATGTTCAAATCCACCCACAGTACAGCTAAGCTACAGATGGCCCTGGGTGCCACAGGTAATCAACTTTTTGTCTTGGATGGACAACTGCTATTTCTATTTCTATGGTTTTAAGTGCTGAGCTCCAGAATCTTCAGTTACCTAACTGAGTTTTCTCTAAAAGGTCAACAAATTTAATGTGAAAATGAATATCTTACATCACCATTACCTATCATGGTACAATAGCCTGTAACTCAACACCTCAACTCTTAAAGTCTAGTTGTTACTTCTCCCCCCTATCTGCTACACATTTTCTTGTAAATTACTTACAAGAATTTTGTGTTGTATCAAGGTATCTACTTCTACCTCTGAGAAGTTTGAGTATTCTCATTACCTGTTTGCTAGACAATGTATGGATATTATAGGGAGAAGTTACAAATTAATCACTTTTGGAAGTTTAAGGGCTAATAGGTTTTGATTTTGATTGCATTAGTTGAGGCATTCACTTTGAATTTAACATTTTTATCTGCCGGTTTAATTTCTATATGATTGCTCTGACAACAAGCTCAGCTGGAATAATCATGTAACGCTATCTACTGCGAGGATCGTGCATCATACATATCTAATACCGCAGATCAAAATATATGAACTTCATATATTTCATTGTATCTCAATAATCATGTAAGTTGTTGAAAATAGTAATTAATTCACTTTTGCCTACAAAGTCACCCTATGCCTTTAGATGGATAAATTATGGAGAAAATGATTTTTGCTGGCATATGGTGAGCTAAAAAATGATTGGCAGCACCCCTAAAGGGGAGGGGGGTGGGGAAATTTGCAGACACTGCCATGTCAGTAGACTGACAAGAAGTGACAGATTTTGCATGCAGTGGCATATAAAAGGTTTTGAGAATTTTCCTGAGGACTTTTACCGCCAATAGAATTTCTGCCAAGTGCTAGAGTGCAGAGTTACCCGATGTACATGAATCGTAATAGATGGCTTAGTAAAATACCTATTTAAGTTTGAGTATTCTATTACCTTTTTGCAGGATAAATGATGGATATTAAGGGGAGAGGTTACATGTTAATCACTTCTGAGAATTACAGGCTGGGTTAAATTACTCACAAGTTAACCCCAATCAGACAAACTCTTTTCGATAGTTTTCGTTTCCTAATCTTATTTGGAAAGGAGTGTAATGCATTGGTTTTCTTTGTGAACATCATAGCAACTATGTTTGATGTTAGCAGCAGTTGAAGGCTGGGGAGAAAGAGAAGTTTGTGCCAAGAGGGGGTGAGTGATGATAAAAATGGACGAGAGGGGCAGAGGAGGGGTAATGCATGTTCTTGCCTTTCCCATGCCCCTTCCCCCACCATCCAATCTAACTCCAAATTAAACATGGCTGGTTAGATGAATAATCGCAAATATGAAACATTAAGCCCTGAGAGGCCTGCACACAATCTGATCATACTCCACTACAGAAAATCAAAACACATAGTTAATAGGTTAGTAATACACAAAGTCAAATAAAAAAGTTTAGTCTGCAATAGACTGTTAAGTGCACCACAAGTCAGTAACATGCCATCCGAGGCCAGCTCTAAATCCTCCAGAGAGGATGACTGTGGTTATGATTTATGCAACGAACCTTGTCCTTGTTTTGGAAAGATCAAATCTCTGAGTGAAGGACTTAAAAGGTCAATTTGGAATAGGGATATTTCTATTTTTCTTACTAGAGGGACTGCTACGTAGACATAAGAACCTACTGAAGAGTTAAATTACACAGACTTGCCTTACATGTTATTTCAGATTCGGAGTGTGTACCAAAGAAAGAGGGAAGGGTAATCTGGTTTCGACGAGTTTGGGAAATTAAACCTAAATTATGGACGAAGAGTACGCTTCATAACAAGTTCGAATTTGTTCGCGTGTGGGTTATTTCAAATCAGTGTTGTCTTAGCTTTAAATCTATTAACTATAATTTATATTGAGCTGCCTACCTGCGGAAATGACTCAATAGACCACAGAACGATTGCCAACCACTGCATATTTTCCTCGGCATCGGCAACAGAGAGTTCTAAACTGATCACTGCGATCCAGATTAGAAAACAGCCAGCGCCGTAGGTTAGTTTCATTCTCATAGCGTGCTTGGAATAGAACCAAAACTGTAATAATATGGCAAACTCTAAAAAGGGCATATATGCCGCTGACACTCTGATATACACAGGCAGCGGAAAAGAAAAAGCGAAGAAACAGTTTACCAGCGAGGCTGTGAAGTTCGCAGTGGCCCAAAGAATGCTAAGTCCATCGACAGATCGACGCTTACAATTCTTCCATATTTGTGGCACTAAAACTACGAACCAGATTGCGCAGCTGATGTCGCCGCAAACGTTTGCAAACGCGCACACGGCTTTGGGCCATGTTTTACGGCAATTATCGTATAGTAGGTTGATTTTCATAATGTTATCTTCGACTCACTTGAGAGGAACGGGGATTTGATGTCTTCCTACAAGGGAATTTGCCATCTTGAAAGTAGAAACCGGAAGTAGAAAGTTCACTGAATCGAATCGAGCAGCAGACTCAGCGGTCACCTTGTAAGCCAGTAGGTAGGTCATGTATAGGAAATTATTGTGTCTCAACAAATATTATGACCTATACTTTACATATATATGATGTCCTAGCACTACATGCAACATACGGGGGTATATACAGCTACAAACGGCTATACACAGCTATACAACGCTATACACGGCTATACAGGGCTATACACAGCTATATACAGCTATAGAGGGCTATACACAGCTATACACAGCTGTACATGGTACACAGCTGTAAGGGCTATACACAGCTATACCGAGCTATACAGAGTTATACACAGCTACACGCAGCTATGCAGGGCTATACAGAGCTATACAGGGCTATAAATAGTCTCCTCTCGCAGCCGTTTTTTGTCTCGGGATCGGCCCTGTGTCTCCCTCCCCACAAAAGGCTGCTCGTGTTGACCAAACATTCCATTCCCTTTGTTTCCTTCAACCAATGAGCGTTGAGCAGGTTGTTCGGGACCGGCCCATCAGGAGGCGAAAAGTTGCACGCGAGTTTACCGGGGAACATCTCTCAAAACTTCGCCAAATTTCAGGTTTGTAGAGCTAAATATGTCATTTTTTTTTTAATTTTTATGGGTGATACCCCGAAGAAAGTAACTTGCAGTAATTTGTCTGGATGTTTCCTAAGTACGTCAACAGTTTCGAGTAAAGAAAGAGTTAGAATCTTCGGAAGATCGGCTGATGTAGCGAGCGTCATAAGTTTAGCACTGGGTATAGACTTGGAAGCTTTCGACATCTATTTGAATTCTACTTTATATATATGTCTCAAATGTACAGAAAAGTTGCCAAGATTAAGAAATGAGAAAACGATCTCCAAGAGCTAAAAAATGAACTGAAAGCTGGCTATGATTCCATTCAAGATCACTGGGTTAAAAGACTTCAACCATCACTTGACAGCGACTCGAACGCAAAGTAATAATAATAATAGTAATAATAATTTTATTATTTTCAGAGCGCAAAATCCATTAGATATATGATCTAATGCGCTTTACAAGTTAAAAAGGAAAACTAACCATGAAAATATTATTTACGATCATCATTACATTTGATATAGTACTTAATATAACACTTTATATAGTAGATAAAATTGAAAAATGTGGCTAACTAACAATGTAATATAATAATAAATCGTCGGATAGATAAAAACTGTAAAATATCTAAAAATATGCTTACCTAAGAAGATGTGTCTTTAATTGTTTCTTGAATAAAGTAATACTTCCAATATTCCTAACACTGGGTGGCAATGTATTCCATAAGACTGGAGCAACAACCGCAAAGGCTCTGTCTCCATGGACAGTCATCTTGGCTGATTTGATTTTGGGCCTTGCAAGAATGTGGTTACCAACAGACCTTAGGTTATAGCTAGACTGTTTAGGAGATAAAAGACTAGTAATATATGCAGGTGAAGACCATGTACAGCTTTAAAGGTAGATAAGATAACTTTAAAAATTATTCTAAATTTCATAGGCAGCCAATGGAGGTCTACCATGACAGGTGTGATATGCGCGCAGCGTGGCGTGTTTGTGAGAAGTCTCGCGGCTGCGTTTTGCGCGCCATGTAGTTTATTCGTGTACTTATCCGGTATACCATATAAGACTGAATTGCAATAATCCAGGCGGCTGATGACTAATGCTTGAAGTAACGTCTTTGCAGCCTTAAATGATAACAATTTACGTATACGTCTTATATTATAGATATAATAAAACGCTGACGGGCATGTCTTGTTAATATGTGTTTGAAATTGAAACTTAGAGTCAAACCAAACACCGGCATTTCTACCTTCACTTACAGACGACACGGCAGTATTGTCAACTATGAGGCTATCAGTTTGTACTTTGGAGAGCTGTTGGCGGGACCCAATTAGCATGAACTCAGTGTTGTCTTCGTTAAGCTTGAGCTTAACCAACCACGCTCCTCCAGCCCTGATGCACTGCTCCATGGCACATCTGGCGTTCGTCTCACCAACCTCACTGTCCGGTTTGAATGAGAGGTACAATTGGTGAGCTGTTGGTGAGAGGTACAATTGGTGAGAGGTACAATTGGAGAACTGTTGGCGGGACCCAATTAGCATGAACTCAGTGTTGTCTTCGTTAAGCTTGAGCAACCATCCACGCTCCTCCAGCCCTGATGCACTGCTCCATGGCACATCTGGCGTTCGTCTCACCAACCTCACTGTCCGGTTTGAATGAGAGGTACAATTGGTGTCGCGTCAGCCTATGCATGAGCGTGGGGAAAATGAACGACCTTTTTATAGCGAAAGCTCTCGATTTCATCGGCCCTAGCACATGTACTTCTTTGCCTCCAAGTCCTACAGTTGAACCGCTCGAATCTCTGCCTTGTACGCCTCAACCTTCTATTGCATCAGCTATACTGCTACCTACTCTACCCGTCAGTCCAATAATCGCTGAGAAATCGCCGAATGTTCACACGACAAAGCTCGCACCTCCAGTATCGTCTACTCCAAGGCCAAGACCGACCGAACCTAAAGTCAGCTTGTGCATTGAATACCCAAGAAAAACTATCAATTAGAAACTTGGTCCAGACGAGGAAGCTATTGCCAAGGCTTTGGCTCAAGGTCCCTGTTATGATTGTAGGGACACAACAAACGGCTCAAGTAAATCAAACAACAACATGGTTTTAATAGTCCATGAACGCGCTAGCACGAGGGAGTGCGCCAGGTCACATGACTGTGACGTAAATAACAATGACATCATAACATCTTCCCCTTTATAAAAGACAGAAAACCTAATGAGAAGTCCTTGAAAGCAATAAAAAAACAACAAAAAGAAGTGTCTCTAAAACACTGTTCACAAAGTTCCTATGACGTGTAATCTTGAAAACGGACCGGCGGCCTAACTGTACGGCCACTCCTTTTTAAGGTAGGACTGGACGCCATAGGGACAACAGTTGTCTTAGGATTAACTGGACCAGGAGTTGCCTCTCCAGAATTTCCTAGGGGTGTGGCTCGCTGGATAGGTTGCTGTTCCTTGTTGGTATCACGTGGTTGCTCAGAACTAGCCAACAAGTTTGCTGCATGTGGAACCAAACGTAACTGCCTAACATTTCTTGGATAGGTACGGTTACCAGATACAACAGTATAGGAGCGTGGTCCGATCATCTTCTTACAAACTGCTTCAGTCTAGGTGTTCTTATTTGGCTTCTTCATATCTAACAGTCGACCAGGCTGTAGTTCAGGCAATGCTTTTTCTTTGAGGTTATAGTAGTAAGCCTGCTTTTGTCTGGAGGCCATTAGCTTTTGCTGCACATCCATTGGAGGGACTGTTGCTGCTTCAAGCAGTCTTGGTGTTGGCGGTAGCAGGTTGCGTGTTCTTCTGCTGAACACCCTTTGAGCTGGAGAGGAGCCAGCTTTAGTAGGTGTATTGCGATAGTCTAAAAGGGCAAGATATGGATCAAACTTTCCAAGAGCTGCCTTCTTCATCATATTTTCTCAGATGTTAACTGCACTCTCAATCTTTCCGTTGCTTTGAGAGTTGCGAGGCGAGGACGTAATGTGTTGAAAATGCCAGTCTTTTGCAAACTTGGTAAATTCGGCAGAATCGTACTGTGGGCCACCGTCAGAAATGACAATCTCCGGTATTCCATGACGGCTAAACTGCATTTTCAACTTGTTGATGACAGTTCTGGAATCTGTAGTCTCCAAATTGTCAGACGATGAATAATAATCGACAGTCATCAGGTACTGTCGCCAATCACACTGCAGCAGGTCTGTTCCAACTTTCTGTCAGGGCATTGATGGAATTTCGTGTGGCATCAGTGGTTCTCGAGGCTGCTCTGGGTTGTAGGAACTACAGACATCACAATTGAGGGTGAGATCTTTCAATTCGGCATTCATCCGTGGCCAATAGAAAACTTCTCTTGCACGGCGGCTACATCCTTCAATACCCAGGTGAGACGAGTGAACCTTTTCCATCATCATCATCATCATCATCATCATCATCATTTTATTTCTTTGAGCAGGTTGAATTTTTATGGCAGCTATATAGCTGATGTGGACCTGCTATTTTCCCACCCATCCCACCCCAGGGGAGGACATCCATCACACAGTGATCTCGTGCGTGGGAAATTAACGTCTCCTACCCCTAACCCTGCAGGAGACGGGACCTCCATATATAAGTCCCTATCCGAGAAGACTAGAATATCTAACCATTTCTTGATGTTAACGTTTGAGATAGGTAGCATATTCTTCTCAATCATTTTAAGACCTTGAGTGTTGGTCCGGCCGGGGCTTGAACCCTCGACCTCCCGCACAACAGTCCAGCGCTCTATCCATTGAGCGAACCAGTCATCTCATTTCTTAAACTGGCCGGTAAAATGATACGGTTACTCTTGAACAGCAAGCCATTTTGATTTCTTCTTTAAAAGAGAAATAAGGCCTGATTTCTTGGGGCACTTCAGCTTGAGGACTTGGCCAACCCTCCAAGACAGTGGACATCAGAATCTGAAGATCAACATGATAGGTAGTGACTTTCCTTAAGTCGTTGAGGCGAGCATGGGAGATAGGTAGCTCATCAACCAGCACTATTTCCCCGACCTCATTGCAGTACTCTGTCTGTGAGCAAGGTTCGTCCACATCACTCTGGACAGGGGGTCAGACATAATCATATTCTCTCCCTTCTGGTACTTTACATCAATGTTGTATCGCTGAAGGCGCATGGGCATCCGCTGGAGACGCTTGGGGGAAGAAGCAAGGTCTTTCTTGCAGATGGCTTCCAAAGGTTGGTGATCTGTTTTGACATGAACAATGTGTCGCCCATAGAGGTAGGTATCAAACCTCTTGCATGCAAAAACTACTGAGAGAAATTCTTTTTCAATTTGGGCGAAGCGACCTTCCGCGGAAGTAAGTGCCCTTGAGGAAAAAGCAACTGGCTGACCTCCCTGGAGTAGGGTGGCCCCAGGTCCAGAGAGCGATGCATCATATTCAACTGTAACGGCTTATGTGACATCATAAAACTTGGGCACCGGAGCTTCACAAACAAGATTCTTTATTTTCTGGATAGCTGCATCATTGAGCTAACGGCCTCCCGGTTAGCTCAATGAATAGAGCGCTGGACTGTTGTGCGGGAGGTCGAGGGTTCAAGCCCCGACCGGACCAACACTCAAGGTCTTAAAACAATTCAGAAGAATATGCTACCTTTCTATAACATCAAGTAATTTTTAGATATTCTAGTCTTCTCGGATAGGGACTAATAAATGGAGGTCCCGTCTCCTGCAGGGCTAGGGGCAGGAGACGTTAATTTCCCACGCAAGAGAATACTGTGTGATGGATGTCCTTCCCTGGGGTGGGATGGGTGGGATTTAAGGGGTGGATTAATGATTTAATGGCATGGATCGCATATGTTCCGTTCTAGTCCTGCCCTACTGCGGTAACGCAGTGAAATGTGGCGAGAAAAAATCACGAACTTGGAGCCAGCACCACTCAGCATCTTTAGCTTCAAGACGACGCAATGGTTCCAATACACTGAACAGGTGTGAAAGGAACTTTACCAGATAATTAACCATGCCAAGAAATCTCTTCAGTGATGTCACATCTGTTGAGGTAGGCATGTCCTTAATAGCACGGACCTTGTTTGGATCTGTAACGATACCATCAGCAGTTAGCAAATGACCCATGAAAGGTACTTCGGAGAAGCGGAGCTTGACTTTCTGAGGATTAAGAGTTAGATTCAGCTTGCGGCACTTTTCAAGAAATGCAGTTAAATTCTGATCGTGATCCAGGACTACATTTGCAACTGTGTCTCAAAAACCACACACGAGAAAGTCATCAACTATGACCTCCACTCCCTGAAGACCCTCAATTGCTTAATGCATTTTTCGCTGCCATACCTCAGGCGCAGAAGAAATGCCAAACGGCATTCTTAACCAGCGAAATCTTCCAAATGGAGAATTAAACGTGGTGTAATAACTGGAACTCTCTGATAGCTTCACTTGCAAGAAACCACTTTTCGCATCCATGCATGACACTGAAGACCTTTGCCTTGGTGAGTCGGGATGTAACATCGTCTACCGTAGGTAGGGGGTAGTGTGAACGCTTAATAGCAGAGTTCAAATCTTTGGGGTCCAGGCATACACGGATTGACCCATCTTTTTTCGGCATGGCCAAGACACTGGATACCCAATTGGTTGGCTCAGTAACAGGTGCAATAATCTTGTTGCTAATCAAGTTTTCCAGCTCTGCCTTCATGGCATCTTTCTTTGGAAAAGGCACTCTACGAGGAGGATGTACCACAGGGCTTACATCCCTATGTAATGAAATACTGTATTCACCAGGTAAACAACCAATACCTTGAAATACATCAGCAAAGGGTTTAAGCACAGAATCTGTAGTAATACTCTCAGATACAGCTTTCTCTGGAGTAGCAACAACATTGTTAATAGGGGCATGAAAACCAGGGACCATGATTTTAACGAGACCCATACCTTGACAAGACTTTAAGCCCAACAAAGGTGTAACCCTTAGATCAACAATGACAAAGTTCAGTTAGTAGTAGTGGAACTGAGATACTTTCATTTAGCCAGGGTAACTACTACAGTGACAGAAAACTGATATCCGTAGAGACCCTAGATAAAAGAAATATAAAATACTCAAAACTAATCCTAACTCATCCTAGTTCATGTTTGTTGCCCTCATGCTCAACTTTCGACCTTGCAGAACCCAATGCCTTTCGTTTAGAGTGATCATGCATCACTAGTGTGATATCTTTAGGAACAATGCTAGCTCTTTTGAAATCATTGGTGGCTCTGGTGTAATCCTCTAGTGGCAAAATATTTGCTGATGAGCCTGTATCAGTCTCGAATGTTATTGAAACAGTGTCAGTTAGAGTGACTGGAACAAGAGCCTGATCTTTGCCACCAATGTTATTTATGTAGAAAACTTCCTTGACATCATTAACATTCACATTCACAGACTTACTGCGACATTTGACTGCGAGGTGTCCAACTTTGCCACATTTCTTGCATGTTTGTCCGGATGCTGGACATAGCTTTCTGTCAAGTGCATGTTTGCCACCGCAGAAGAGACATTCTTTAAGTTTGCTATTAGACGAGGGGTTCCGAGTGGAACTTTTCGGGAGCTTCCATTTCTCCGATTTCCTCTGTGGCCTAGGTTTGTGTTTCAGAGCACTGACATCTTCCTGAGCTAAAGCTTCATCTGCAATTTCCGAGGCTCGCGAATGAATAACCCGTCTAGCCTTGATCATTTCAACGGCTTTATCCAGGTCGAGATCACGCTTTCCAAGGAGCTTTACCCCAATCCTGTCATCCTTTACTCCAAGAATCAAACGATCGCGAACAAGCGATTCACGGGGCATTCCAAAACCACAGTTCTCAGACAGCTTCATCAATGCTGTTATGTAACAATTGAGCGACTCACTCGGCAATTGCTCACGTTTGAAGAAAACAAACCTTTCGTACGTTTCATTCCGAGCAGGAACGCAGCTCTCTTCAAAATTTTCCAAAAATTTGTCGATTTTAAGAGCATGAGACGCATCCTCCCATTGAATGGTTTCGTACATGTCCAATGTCTCCTTGCAAACAACATTTAACAAAGAAGCAACACGAACTTCATCCGCCTTCGTATGAATGCCAGCTGCTAATTCATAGAATTTCCAGTTTTCTCCTTGTTGCAAACGGTCGGATAGATTCCGCGGAGTAGGAGCTTTGGCAGTCGTGGTGGCCAGTATAAGAATTGAACGCAGACTATAACCTTTTCCGTCAGCTACCAACTGCGAACAAATCGTTGAAACTTTCAGGAAACGTAGCAGCTACTGTCAACTACGAAAATGGGTTAAAACCCCATTCCTGACACCATGTTACGATTGCAGGGACACAACAAACGGCCCAGGTATATCAAACAACAAAATGGTTTTAATAGTCCATGAACGAGCCAGCACGAAAGAGCGCGCCAGGTCACATGACCATGACGTAAATAACAATGACATCATAACAGTCCCCTTTCAAGATTTGAATATATTATAAGCCTTCCAGAGTTCGGAAGGCGGCACTCTGATTAGTCAATCGGCTGGAATGGAATGTTTGGTCAACACGAGCAGCCGTTTGTGGGAAGGGAGACATGGATCCCGAGACAAAGAACGGCTGCGAGAGGAGACTAGGCTATACACAGCTATATAGGGCTATACACAGCTATACCTAGCTATACACAGCTATGCACATCTATACACAGCTATACAGGGCTATACACAGCTATACACAGCTGTACATGGCTATACACAGCTTTACCGAGCTATATACAGCTATGCAGACCTATACAGAGCTATACACGGCTATACACAGCTATACTCAACTATAAATGAATAAAGGCTGATAGTTTCGAAAGAAACTGTTTGGGGCTGCGTCGGTGGGAGTAACGAAATAATTTGGATATATCAACAAAGTTGAAATGGTAAATTGGCCACCGTAATGATTACAAAAGCTGACGTTTCGAGCGTTAGCCCTTCGTCGGAGCTCTTCGCTCCGACGAAGGGCTAACGCTCGAAACGTCAGCTTTTGTAATCATTACGGTGGCCAATTTACCATTTCAACTTTGTTGATATATCCAAATTATACTCAACTATACACAAGTATTCACAGCTATAGAAAACTACACAGCGCTA